>NW_027454172.1:37423-97287 GCF_040206685.1 Ascaphus truei | reverse complement strand
CTCCAGTTTGGTGCAACCGCACCCGAATCGCCCATGGACTCACCTCTCCACAGATTTCATCGTGGAACTACCTGTGTCCAAAGGTAGGAACACTATTCTGGTGGTAGTCGACCGATTTCGAAACAGGCCCACTTCATACCTCTCAAAGGTCTACCTAATGCCCTTAAACTATTCAAAGTTTTTATTAAGGAGGTGTTCCGCCTTCATGGGGTTCCCAGATCATTGTGTCTGATCAATTTATCTCGAAGTTTTGGCGGGTCTTCTGCAAGCAACTAGGGATCTCTCTGTACTTTTGTTCTGGTTATCATCCTCAGACTAACGGTCAGACGGAGCAAACTAATCAATCACTGGAACAGTTCATCCGTTGCTTCATCTCGGATACCCAGGACAACTGGATCTTTACCCTGGGCCGAGTTCTCTCCATAATAATCTTCGCAACGAGTCAACCCAAGACTCACCGTTCTTTACCAACTTTGTCTTTCATCCCTCAGCTCTTCCTACTGCAGGATCCAGGCCCGGGGTACCAGCAGCAGATAACCGGATTCTGCATCTCCAAGAGTCTTGGTTAAGATTCAGGAGAATCTCCGTAAGGCAGTCTCTATGCAGAAAAAACAGGCTCACCGACATCGTCACGAGATTCCTACGTACAACCCGGGACAAAAGGTATGGTTGTCCACAAAAAACTTCCGATTGAAGGTTCCCACAGGTAAATTGGCGCCGAGATACATTGGCCCTTTTCCCATGAACGAGAAAGTCAATCCAGTGGCCTACCGGCTACGGTTCCCAGCCTCTATGAAGATTCCATACGTCACTGCTCAAACCCTTCATACAGGACCCTCAGTCTCCAGCTTCGGTCTCCAAGCCTGAACCCTTCTTGGTTGAGGGACAACAGGAATTCGAAGTACAAACCATCTTGGACTCCAGACTCACCCGTGGCAAAATCCAGTACCTTGTTCATTGGTGGGGCTTCGGCCCCGAAGAGCGTTCATGGGTCCCTAAGGACCAACTTCACACCCCTTTGCTTGTTCGGGCCTTTCATCAAAGGTTTCCCTCAAACCATCCCTGGAACGCCCAGAGGTCGCCCCTGAAAGGGGGGGGGGTGGGTACTGTGAGGATCGGCCTTCGGCCCAGCCTCCGTGAAGCGACCCATGACGAGATGGTTGACGCATGCCGCGCTACCAGGCTGGGGGACACCGAACGGACCACGCTCAGGCTCTGCCCCGTGACATTACGGGTGATGCGCACCGCACGCAAGCTACACGCAGGCGTCGCGTTGCCATGGCTACACGAGCGGTTAATTTCATCTCCACTTATTCTTCACAGCACTTCTCCCCGTCCCTGCCTATCAATGGACTGAATATGACTGCTTCTCTTGCTCCTGTTTGACTTCGGCTTGTACCTGACCTTCACCTTCTCTGACCCCTGGACTCGGCTGCATTTGGACTTCATTCCTGGACCCCGGCACTGCTCAACGACTATCAGATCTCTCCTACCCTTGACCACGGAAAGTACCACGACCATTCTGTCTTCTCCTACCCTGACCCGGGTACACGACCTTCACTCTGCACTCCCGACTGGTTGCTCGGTTGCAGGTCGGTGGTTACTAACATCCCCACCTCAGAATCGCGGTCCTGTCCTGTTTGTGGTGAGCACCCGTTACACCAATTCCGTCTCTCCCTCCCTCACACCCACGCCCGGCTCTCCCTCCCTCACACCCAGGCCCCGGCTCTCCCTCCCTCACACCCAGGCCCGGCTCTCCCTCCCTCACACCCAGGCCCGGCTCTCCCTCCCTCACACCCAGGCCCGGCTCTCCCTCCCTCACACCCAGGCCCGGCTCTCCCTCCCTCACACCCAGGCCCGGCTCCCCCTCCCTCACACCCAGGCCCGGCTCTCCCTCCCTCACACCCAGGCCCGGCTCTCCCTTCCTCACACCCAGGCTCTCCCTCCCTCACACCCAGGCTCTCCCTCCCTCACACCCAGGCTCTCCCTCCCTCACACCCAGGCTCTCCCTCCCTCACACCCAGGCTCTCCCTCCCTCACACCCAGGCTCTCCCTCCCTCACACCCAGGCTCTACCTCCCTCACACCCAGGCTCTCCTCCCTCACACCCAGGCTCTCCCACCCTCACAACCAGGCTCTCCCTCCCTCACACCCAGGCTCTCCCTCCCTCACACCCAGGCTCTCCCTCCCTCACACCCAGGCTCTCCCTCCCTCACACCCAGGCTCTCCCTCCCTCACACCCAGGCTCTCCTCCCTCACACCCAGGTCCGGCTCTCCTTCCCTCACACCCAGGCTCTCCCTCCCTCACACCCAGGCTCTCCCTCCTCACACCCAGGCTCTCCCTCCCTCACACCCAGGCTCTCCCTCCCTCACACCCAGGCTCTCCCTCCCTCACACCCAGGCTCTCCCTCCCTCACACCCAGGCTCTCCCTCCCTCACACCCAGGCTCTCCCTCCCTCACACCCAGGCTCTCCCTCCCTCACACCCAGGCTCTCTCTCCCTCACACCCAGGCTCTCCTCCCTCACACCAGGCTCTCCCCTCCCTCACACCCAGGCTCTCCCTCCCTCACACCCAGGCTCTCCCCTCCCTCACACCCAGGCTCTCCCTCCCTCACACCAGGCTCTCCCTCCCTCACACCCAGGCTCTCCCTCCCTCACACCAGGCTCTCCCTCCCTCACACCCAGGCTCTCTTTATCACACTCACTATTTCTTCTTCGGGTCCCGTGTGCCCTCCAGGTTATATGAGGACATATTAACCAGACCCAGCGCCTTCTCATCCTGCAGATGAACAAGATTGGAGAGCGGGGAGGGTTGAAAGAGAATGTAGACACACACACACACACACTAATGGTGCATCAGTATACACGCAGTACACACATATACCTGCGGTGCATTGTACCAGTACAGACGCTCTCCTTCAGCACACACCAGCAGCGCTTCCACCTCTGGGACATAAACCCCACGTGCTCCTTTTTCTTCCATAACCATCCGTTACAATCCGGGGTCCCCAGGTCACGGCAGGACACACGCCGGCGACTCAGTCTGGTCGCCACACCTGGGTACCGTGCAGAGAAAAGTAGGGGGAGTGGTGAAAAGGAGGAGTGAAGAGGGGGCTATAAAGGGGGGGGAGAGAGAGGGGAGGGGAGAGGGAAGAGAGGGGGGGGGGAGAGGGAGGAGGGGGAAAGGGACGAGGGGGGGGGAAAGGAACGGGGGGGGAAAGGGACGAGGAGGGGGAAAGAGACGAGGAGGGGGAAAGGGACGAGGAGGGGGAATGGGACGAGGAGGGGGGAAAGACGAGGAGGGGGAAAGGGACGAGGAGGGGGAAAGGGACGAGGAGGGGGAAAGGGACGAGGAGGGGGAAAGGGACGAGGAGGGGGAATGGGACGAGGAGGGGGAAAGGGGACGAGGAGGGGGAAAGGGACGAGAGGGGGAAAGGGACGAGGAGGGGGAAAGGGACGAGGAGGGGGAAAGGGACGAGGAGGGGAAGGGGAGGTTTGCAGGTGCCCACGGAGAGGTGGAGGGGTGGGTTTTGCAAGTACCCATGGAGGGGAGGGAGTACATACCTGCTGTGCATTGTACCAATACAGACTGGGGATAATAGAAAGCAATATGCCCATGGGAGGGGGGGGGGGCATTACAGGCAGCCATAGGAAGGAGGGGGGTATTACAGGCAGCCATGGGAAGGAGGGGGGGTATTACAGGCAGCCACGGCGATGGGGACATAGGGATTACACGTGGCCATGGGGAGGGGGAGGTTTATAGGTTCCTTTGGGGAGGGGACTACACATACCTAAGGGGTGAGCGGACTAAAGGTGCTATTGGGGGGAGGAGGCGTATATTAGTGCTATAGAGAGGTGGCGGGTTGCAGGTGCCCATAGAGAGGGAGGGTTGGGGGTTACAGGTGCCCATGGGGGAGGGGGGGTAGCAGGTGAGGGGGTTACAGGTACACAAGGGGGAACAGGGAACCGGATGGGGGGGGGGATTACAGGTGCACATGGGGTGAGGGGGGTACTCCACTTACAGGTGCTCACTCACCTTTTTTATTTCGGGAGTTCTGGCTGATTCCTGCATGGGAAGTAAATACAAAAAGGATCTAACTGAACAGAACCAGTGTGCAGCCTGATATACAGTGAGGGGATCCAGCCCCGCAGAGCTTACACTCTAATATGTACAGGCACACATATAGAATATGGAGAGGGGATTCCACCACAGAGCTGACACTAATATACAGAGGGATACAGGTACAATTCAGAGAGGGGGAATCCTGCCCCGCAGAGCTGACACTCTTCACAGTTACTACCATTACCTCTTTGCTTCTCGATTTCTGATTCCTGGTGTCTGGAGGCTGCAGTTTCTTCGGACTGTGGGGTGCTGTTGGGGAACAGCGGACCTGCCGCGGACGGCTGTGGCTCAACTCCCGGAGCTGGACTTCCAGAGGAAGCTGTAACGAGAGAGTGTGAAACAGAATCAATTACACCCTCCGACTCTGCTGGACATGTATAGCTCTGATCTCAGACTCGCACCATAACTCACCCCCCCCTCCTGATCTGACTCGTACCATAACTACCCACCCTGATCTCAAACTCTCCCCCCACCCCCCCACCTGATCTGTCTCGCACCATAACTCCCCCCCCCCCACAATCTCAGACTCGCACCATAAATCCCCCCCTGATCTCACTCATACCATAACTTTCCCCCATCTCAGACTCCCCCACCCACGATCTCACTCATACCATAACTTTCCCCCGATCTGACTCGTACGATAACCCCCCCCCCGATCTCAGACTCTTACCATAAATCCCCTCCACCTAATCAGACTTGTACCATGACTTCCCCCATCTCAGAATCATACCATAGCAGTCCTCCCTTGATCTCAGACATACCATAACCGTCCCCCCCGTCACCCCCCCACTCTGATCCTTTAGTGATCTTGGCCTCTAAAACAGCTGATCTAATTTTTATGGGAAAAAATCACAGCTTATCCTGATCCCTTTGTGTAATTTAACAGATTTAGTCAGTGAACTCTTGGTTATGTCAGCACAGTGCTGGTGTGTGTGTATATATATTTTCATCTAATCACATGCTGTGCTTAAAAGCTGTGTGAACAGCAGAACATTTACTTATATGGGTTCTATGTAAATGGATTACAGGCAAAAGGTGGCACTGTGTGCTCATTTGCATGTAATTTCCCAGAATCCCTTGCTGCGAGTGGGAGCACTGTATGCTGGGGATAATGGTTGAAAGGCCGGGTTGCAGACCTGTCTAAGGCATGTGAATGTGCTCACAAGTGATATTCTTTATTGGCTATATGCTAACGGTGGAGATTTTTTGGTCACCATGGTTGCTTAGTGCTTATTCTCCCTGAGGTGGCTGCACAGCGATACTATGATATGACCATCTGCCTCTCACCTTCCTCCCTGTGGAGCACGGACTGAGGAGGGACCAGAAGACTGCCAGACAGCGCAGGGTGCAGGACATCCACCGAGACAGGGACTGAGAAGAGACTGCGTGGGAGAGGGAGGGCGTGAGAGTGCTTGAGAAGGGGAGGGGGGGGGGGGGGAGAAGAGTGGGGAGAAAGTGTGAGGAAGAGGGGGAGAAAGTGTGAGGAAGAGGGGGGAGAAAGTGTGAGGAAGAGGGGGGAGAAAGTGTGAGGAAGAGGGGGGAGAAAGTGTGAGGAAGAGGGGGAGAAAGTGTGAGGAAGAGGGGGAGAAAGTGTGAGGAAGAGGGGGGAGAAAGAGTGAGGAAGAGGGGAGAAAGTGTGAGGAGAGGGGGGAGAAAGTGTGAGGAAGAGGGGGAGAAAGTGTGAGGAAGAGGGGGAGAAAGTGTGAGGAAGAGGGGGAGAAAGTTGTGAGGAAGAGGGGGAGAAAGTGTGAGGAAGAGGGGGAGAACGTCTGTGAGGAAGAGGGGGGGAGAAAGTGTGACGAAGAGGGGGAGAAAGTGTGAGGAAGGGGGGGGAGAGTGTGAGGAAGTGAAGAAGGAGGGGGGAAGTGTGTGAGGAAGAGCAGGGGAGAGAAAGTGTAATGAAGGGGGAAAGAGTGTGAGGGAGGGGGTGGAAGAGTGAGAAGGGGGGGGAAAGAGTGTGAGGAATGGGGGAAGAGTGTGAGGAAGGGGGGGGGGAGAGTGTGAGGAAACGGGGGGAAGAGTGAGAGAACAGGGACGGCGGGGGAAGAGTGTGAGGAAGAAGAGGAGGGGAATGTGTGAAAAAGGGGGGTAGGGGAGAGCGTGAGGGACAGAACAAGAACATGAAGGCTTGAGATGGGAAGGAGGAGAGGAGTGGGGGGAAGGAGGAAGAAAGGGTAAGGAGAGCATGAGAAGGAGAGATAATGTGAACGGTGAGAGGGAGAAAGCATATGAGATAGCGAGGGGGAGAAAGAGTATGAGATAGCGAGGGGGAGAGAGTATGAGATAGCGAGGGGGAGAAAGCGTATGAGATAGCGAGGGGGAGAAAGCGTATGAGATAGCGAGGGGGGAGAAAGCGTATGAGATAGCGAGGGGGAGAAAGAGTATGAGATAGCGAGGGGGAGAGAGTATGAGATAGCGAGGGGGAGAGAGTATGAGATAGCGAGGGGGAGAAAGCATATGAGATAGCGAGGGGAGAAAGCGTATGAGATAGCGAGGGGGAGAAAGCGTATGAGATAGCGAGGGGGAGAAAGAGTATGAGATAGCGAGGGGGAGAAAGCGTATGAGAACGAGGGGGAGAAAGAGTATGAGATAGCGAGCGGGAGAAAGAGTATGAGATAGCGAGCGGGAGAAAGAATATGAGATAGCGAGCGGGAGAAAGAGTATGAGATAGCGAGGGGGAGAAAGAGTATGAGATAGCGAGGGGGAGAGAGTATGAGATAGCGAGGGGAGAAAGCGTATGAGATAGCGAGGGGGAGAGAGTATGAGATAGCGAGGGGGAGAAAAGCGTATGAGATAACGAGGGGGAGAAAGAGTATGAGATAGCGAGGGGAGAGAAAGAGTATGAGAAACGAGGGGGAGAAAGCGTATGAGATAGCGAGGGGGAGAAAGAGTATGAGATAGCGAGGGGGAGAAAGAGTATGAGATAGCGAGGGGGAGAGAGTATGAGATAGCGAGGGGGAGAGAGTATGAGATAGAGAGGGGGAGAGAGTATGAGATAGCGAGGGGAGAGATATGAGATAGCGAGGGGGAGAAAGAGTATGAGATAGCGAGGGGAAGAAAGAGTATGAGATAGCGAGGGGGAGAGAGTATGAGATAGCGAGGGGGAGAGAGTATGAGATAGCGAGGGGGAGAGAGTATGAGATAGGAGGGGGAGAGAGTATGAGATAGCGAGGGGGAGAGAGTATGAGATAGCGAGGGGGAGAGAGTATGACGATAGCGAGGGGGAGAGAGTATGAGATAGCGAGGGGGAGAGAGTATGAGATAGCGAGGGGGAGAGAGTATGAGATAGCGAGGGGGAGAGAGTATGAGATAGCTGAGGGGGAGAGAGTATGAGATAGCGAGGGGGAGAGAGTATGAGATAGCGAGGGGAGAGATATGAGATAGCGAGGGGGAGAAAGAGTATGAGATAGCGAGGGGGAGAAAGAGTATGAGATAGCGAGGGGGAGAAAGAGTATGAGATAGCGAGGGGGAGAAAAGCGTATGAGATAGCGAGGGGGAGAAGGAGTATGAGATGGCGAGGGGGAGAAAGAGTATGAGATAGCGAGGGGGAGAAAGCGTTATGAGATAGCGAGGGGGAGAAAGCGTATGAGATAGCGAGGGGGAGAAAGCGTATGAGAACGAGGGGGAGAAAGAGTATGAGATAGCGAGGGGGAGAAAGAGTATGAGATAGCGAGGGGGAGAAAGAGTATGAGATAGCGAGGGGGAGAAAGCGTATGAGATAGCGAGGGGGAGAAAGAGTATGAGATAGTGAGGGGGGGAAAAGTGTATGAGATAGCGAGGGGAAGAAAGAGTATGAGATAGCGAGGGGGGGAAAGTGTATGAGATAGCGAGGGGGAGAAAGAGTATGAGATAGCGAGGGGGAGAAGAGTATGAGATAGCGAGGGGGAGAAAGTATGAGATAGCGAGGGGGAGAAAGTATGAGATAGCGAGGGGGAGAAAGAGTATGAGATAGCGAGGGGGAGAAAGAGTATGAGATAGCGAGGGGGAGAGAGTATGAGATAGCGAGGGGGAGAAAGAGTATGAGATAGCGAGGGGGAGAAAGAGTATGAGATAGCGAGGGGGAGAGAGTATGAGATAGCGAGGGGGAGAAAGCGTATGAGATAGCGAGCGGGAGAAAGCGTATGAGATAGCGAGGGGGAGAAAGAGTATGAGATAGCGAGGGGGGGAAAGTGTATGAGATAGCGAGGGGGAGAAAGCGTATGAGATAGCGAGGGGGAGAAAGCGTATGAGATAGCGAGGGGGAGAGAGTATGAGATAGCGAGGGGGAGAGAGTATGAGATAGCGAGGGGGGGAGAGAGTATGAGATAGCGAGGGGGAGAAAGCGTATGAGATAGCGAGGGGAGTATGAGATAGCGAGGGGGAGAAAGCGTATGAGATAGCGAGGGGGAGAAAGAGTATGAGATAGCGAGGGGGAGAAAGAGTATGAGATAGCGAGGGGGAGAAAGAGTATGAGATAGCGAGGGGGAGAAAGAGTATGAGATAGCGAGGGGGAGAAAGAGTATGAGATAGCGAGCGGGAGAGAGAGTATGAGATAGCGAGGGGGAGAGAGAGTATGAGATAGCGAGGGGGAGAAAGAGTATGAGATAGCGAGCGGGAAGAAAGAGTATGAGATAGCGAGCGGGAGAAAGCGTATGAGATAGCGAGGGGGAGAGAGTATGAGATAGCGAGGGGGAGAGAGTATGAGATAGCGAGGGGGAGAAAGCGTATGAGATAGCGAGGGGGAGAAAGCGTATGAGATAGCGAGGGGAAGAAAGAGTATGAGATAGCGAGCGGGAGAAAGAGTATGAGATAGCGAGGGGGAGAGAGTATGAGATAGCGAGTGGGAGAAAGCGTATGAGATAGCGAGCGGGAGAAAGAGTATGAGATAGCGAGGGGGAGAAAGAGTATGAGATAGCGAGGGGAAGAAAGAGTATGAGATAGCGAGCGGGAGAAAGAGTATGAGATAGCGAGCGGGAGAAAGAGTATGAGATAGAGAGGGGAAGAAAGAGTATGAGATAGCGAGCGGGAGAAAGAGTATGAGATAGCGAGGGGGAGAAAGAGTATGAGATAGCGAGGGGGAGAAAGAGTATGAGATAGCAAGCGGGAGAAAGCGTATGAGATAGCGAGGGGGAGAGAGTATGAGATAGCGAGGGGGAGAGAGTATGAGATAGCGAGGGGGAGAAAGCGTATGAGATAGCGAGGGGAAGAAAGAGTATGAGATAGCGAGGGGGAGAGAGTATGAGATAGCGAGGGGGAGAAAGCGTATGAGATAGCGAGGGGGAGAGAGTATGAGATAGCGAGGGGGAGAGAGTATGAGATAGCGAGGGGGGGAGAGAGTATGAGATAGCGAGGGGGAGAGAGTATGAGATAGCGAGGGGGAGAAAGAGAATGAGATAGCGAGGGGGAGAGAGTATGAGATAGCGAGGGGGAGAAAGAGTATCAGATAGCGAGGGGGAGAGAGTATGAGATAGCGAGGGGGGG
This sequence comes from Ascaphus truei, assembly GCF_040206685.1. NCBI lineage: Eukaryota > Metazoa > Chordata > Amphibia > Anura > Ascaphidae > Ascaphus > Ascaphus truei. The sequence continues at coordinate 87,705 of NW_027454172.1, read as the reverse complement.
AAAGCGTATGAGATAGCGAGGGGGAAAGAGTATGAGATAGCGAGGGGGAGAAAGAGTATGAGATAGCGAGGGGGGAAAGCGTATGAGATAGCGAGGGGGAGAGAGTATGAGATAGCGAGGGGGAGAAAGAGTATGAGATAGCGAGGGGGAGAGAGTATGAGATAGCGAGGGGGAGAGAGTATGAGATAGCGAGGGGGAGAAAGCGTATGAGATAGCGAGGGGGAGAAAGCGTATGAGATAGCGAGGGGGGGAAAGTATGAGATAGCGAGGGGGAGAAAGCGTATGAGATAGCGAGGGGGAGAAAGAGTATGAGATAGCGAGGGGGAGAAAGCGTATGAGATAGCGAGGGGGGGAAAGTATGAGATAGCGAGGGGGAGAGAGTATGAGATAGCGAGGGGGAGAGAGTATGAGATAGCGAGGGGGAGAAAGAGTATGAGATAGCGAGGGGGAGAAAGAGTATGAGATAGCGAGGGGGAGAAAGTACGAGATAGCGAGGGGGAGAGAGTATGAGATAGCGAGGGGGAGAAAGAGTATGAGATAGCGAGGGGGAGAAAGAGTATGAGATAGCGAGCGGGAGAAAGCGTATGAGATAGCGAGGGGGAGAGAGTATGAGATAGCGAGGGGGAGAGAGTATGAGATAGCGAGGGGGAGAGAGTATGAGATAGCGAGGGGGAGAAAGAGTATGAGATAGCGAGGGGGAGAAAGCGTATGAGATAGCGAGGGGGAGAAAGCGTATGAGATAGCGAGGGGGAGAAAGAGTATGAGATAGCGAGGGGGAGAAAGTACGAGATAGCGAGGGGGAGAGAGTATGAGATAGCGAGGGGGAGAAAGAGTATGAGATAGCGAGGGGGGGAAGTATGAGATAGCGAGGGGGAGAGAGTATGAGATAGCGAGGGGGAGAGAGTATGAGATAGCGAGGGGGAGAGAGTATGAGATAGCGAGGGGGAGAAAGCGTATGAGATAGCGAGGGGGAGAAAGCGTATGAGATAGCGAGGGGGAGAAAGCGTATGAGATAGCGAGGGGGAGAAAGTATGAGATAGCGAGGGGGGGAAAGTATGAGATAGCGAGGGGGAGAAAGAGTATGAGATAGCGAGGGGGAGAAAGAGTATGAGATAGCGAGGGGGAGAAAGAGTATGAGATAGCGAGGGGGAGAAAGAGTATGAGATTGCGAGGGGGAGAAAGAGTATGAGATAGCGAGCGGGAGAAAGCGTATGAGATAGCGAGGGGGAGAAAGCGTATGAGATAGCGAGGGGGAGAGAGTATGAGATAGCGAGGGGGAGAGAGTATGATATAGCGAGGGGGAGAAAGCGTATGAGATAGCGAGGGGGAGAAAGCATATGAGATAGCGAGGGGGAGAAAGTATGAGATAGCGAAGGGGAGAGAGTATGAGATAGCGAGGGGGAGAGAGTATGAGATAGCGAGGGGGAGAAAGCGTATGAGATAGCGAGGGGGAGAAAGTATGAGATAGCGAGGGGGAGAGAGTATGAGATAGCGAGGGGCACCTGTTCTGCTTTCTGTACCTGGCAGACGGTGAAGAGATGGTGTCTGAGCTGCTCCTTGGACAGGAGTCATATTGGAGACTCTGAGAGATGCAGAAAGGAGAGAATTATTAGGCTGCGTCCACTATTCCGCTGAGCGCGCTCGTGCTGGAGTGCGGTGATGTCACCAACTCTCCAAGTATGAGCGCTCGGCTGTCCTGCATATTTTTTTTTTCAAGCGCGAACGTGGGGGCGTGGCCGAGCAGTGACTGGCGCTGATTGGTTCAAGAGGTCATGTGACCCTTTAGCGTGCCTGGAAGACAAATCAATCTATCTCGGCAGGCACCCAGCACCCGCGAGTGTACAGGCCCGACATATATACATTCATTGTGCTGACCGCGCTAAGCGCCATGCGCGGTCAGCAGCACAGTGGACGCAGTCATACTAGCAAAATGAGGGGGAGGGAGCCACAGACACACAGTCTAATGGAGATGGGGCCACAGGCACACACAATGTAAGTGTGTAGGGTGCGGGGCACAAACGCTCGGTGTGAGGAGGGGGCCCACAGACGCACACACCGTGCGAAGAGTGGGGGAGGCACAAAGACACTGTAGACTCATACACCGTTTGAAGGGGGGGGGGACAGACACACCGCGCCTTTGTCACACACACAAAGTTACACCCACACTTATTTCTTGTGGCCCCAGGGTGACGGGACACTCCGGCTGTGCCCGAGAGGTGGAGAATCCTGCACATGGAGGCAATGCATGGAAGGTTCCAAGCACTGCTGGGGAGGAGGGATCAGGAGAAGTTGGGGAGGGAGAGATGGGCGATGTGGGGAAGATGGAGGCAAGGTGAGGTTTGTGATAGGACGGGGACCCTGGGTATGTCCAGAAGGTGCAGGTTCTGTGTGATGTTGGGGAAGAGGAGGCACCACGCAGGGTCGGGGGGGAGGAGGCACTGCTCATGGTTGGGGGGGAGGAGGAGGGCACCACGCAGGGTCGGGGGGGGAGGAGGAGGAGCTGCGCTGCTTCTGGTAAATAGGAGAACAGTTTTTGGTGGGATAGGCAGGAGTGTCTGAAAATGTCAGCGAGGTGGGAGACCCATGCCCAGTTGGTGAGGTGGGGGCACTGTGTGCTGTCGGGGAGATGGGGGTTCTGCATGGTGTAGGGCTGATGAGAGATGTTGGTGAGGTGGGAGTAACAGGAGATGGGGGAGCAGGGATAGAGACTTTCTTCAGGATGACAGTCACACAGTCCGATTTCTCCTGCAGTTTTCTCACGAGGTTCAGTCGAGTCCAACCGACCTGAGCAGAGAGCAGACAGTCACAAACCCCGCACCCCTAGCCCTGAGTGTAAACTCCCCGCCCCCTCTCCCCCCCCCATAACCCCATGGCCACCTGGACCACACACACCCAAGAGCGACCAGTACACAAAAAGACATTTCTGATACCACCATAAAGACACACATTTTACACCTAGCACAAAGACAGCTAGTACTTGCAAGGTGCAGGATAGCATCTCTCCCGCCTCCCCCACCAGGTCAGCCCCTCTCTTTCCTCACACCCCTTCCCACCCCCCTAAGGCCGGTGCCCAAGGACACTCACCACCACCTGGTCATTCACTTGGATAATCTCGTCTCCTGGCAGGATCCTGCCGCAGCGACCGGCCGGAGACTGTGAAAGAGATGCATATACTGACCCTCCGTATAACTACTGCAGGGGTGAGGGTGTCTACGTGTAGCAGGCGTCACTGTGTGTAGGATGAGTGTGTGTGTGGTTAAGGATGTGAGTACAGTATATGTGACGGGAAGCCTGTGTGTGAGAGTGAGGGTAGCACTAACCTCAGCTGCCGTCCCATAGATAAAGTGCTGACCAGATGATGTGGATCTGATCACAATGCCCTGAGAAATAAAGACTCCACCGTCAGAGACCCTCATCCCACATTCCCCTGCCCCACACTACCACCCCTCATACTGTCCTCATCTTCACCCCCGCTCCTCCCTCCACCCACATGCCCCTCTTTCCGCTCCCCCTCACCAGGCTGTCCTGCGTTAGGTCATGTTGTATCCGCACGTGTTCGAGTGTCGCCGTCTGACTCAGGACACTCTCGGGGCTGCAGCTCAGTATGTTCTCACAGATCCCGCAGATATTCCTGCACTGCAGGGCACAACATGACATCGTTTGAGGACAGAACCAGGTCTTGCTATGACATCACGTGGAAAGGGCGGAGTGTCACATCATATGATGACACATATACTACAACCAGGCAGTACTATGATGTTACGATGACATCATACAGAAATGGGGAACAAGTTTTTAGGAAATCAGTGTGCCCAGGAATGCATGTGATGGTGACATCACACAGCAGCAAGGAGCATGTCATGATGATGTCATACCACAACTAGGCCCTAATATGACATCACACTGCACTTCGCCTTCACTAAAAGATGAATAGGGGAGGGGTAAGGCTTCACTCTTGGTCTCTCCCCAAAATGACACAGCATGCTGGGAACTCACAATGGATGAAATTCTGTCCTCAATCTGGGGGTCCGACCAGTCCTGAAAGGAAGGAACATGTGAGAACAGCAGTAAGCCCCCCCCCCATTAGACGTGTAGGGACCCCTTGCCCCCATCTGTCACAAAGGCAAGCCCCCCCCCCCCTTGTCACACAACCAGGGACCCTGACCTACAAAAACATTACCTCCCCCAAACAACATGTGGACCCCCACTCACACATCACGCTTTCCTTAATCTACCTAGTGCAAGCTATTGCGTCTCCTCTGTGGGGCCTGCCTCTATAGCTCTCCAGTCCCTGGGGGGGAGCGGGGGTCTCCTCCCTTTGCTAATGCTAGTTCCTTGGGGGGTGTCTCCCTCTCTAGTACACCAGTTCCTTGAGGGGGTCTCCCTCTAGTAAGTCAGTCCCTGGGGTGTCTCCCTCTAATACGCCAGTCCCTGAGGGTCTCCCTCTAGTACGCCAGTCCCTGGGGAGGAGGGGGAGGTCTCCCTCTCTAGTACGCTAGTCCTTGGGGGGGTCTCCCTCTAGTACACCAATCTAGTACATCAATCCCTGGGGGGGGGTTCTCTGTAGAGCGCCAGTCCCTGGGGGGGGGGGGGGGTCTGCCTCTGTAGTATGCCAGTCCTTGGGGGGGAGGGGTGGGTCTCACCCTGAACTCGGAGCAGCTGATCCAATTATATGCAACCTGAGCCCGAGTTATAAAAAGAAACTGCTCCCATAACACACAACCCTGCACACACACACACACACACACACACACACACAGCTCTCCTCCTGCACGCCCGTTATACAAACCTTATGCAGGGTCTCTGCCAGCTCCACACACAGAGCAATGACGTCCCGGCTCGCAGAGTAATCATTCAGACATGCAAACAGATACCTGCAGGTATACATATATATATGTTTACACACATACATAGGATGTGTACACACGTACATATAGAGACACACACAGAGGCATGGTGACAAGTGTGATATGAGCCACGGCACCTGTTGAGCCAGGAGAAGAGGCCACGAGCAGCCGACACGATGTCTATGATGCAGACGAGCTGTTTAGGTGTCGGGGAGAGTGCAGGTTCCGGGGCACAGAAGGAGAGCTTCCTGCGGCTTACAATCTGAGACCGTAGCATCTGAGAGACACCCCACAGCTTCTCCGTGAGAGAGCGCAGGCTCTCAGAGTGGAGCTCATAATGCTGCAGAGAGACAGACCGTGTCAGGAGAGAGCTGCATGGACACAACGCTTATATACACACGCCGATACCCTGTGTATACACATCGATACGCCGTGTATACCGACAGACTGTATTACACATACCGATACCCAGTGTATACGTCAGACTCTGATACACATCGATACGCCGTGTATACCGACAGACTGTATACACATACCAATACCCTGTGTATACACATACCAATACCGTGTATATGCAGACACTCTGTATACACATACTGATATACACATGCTAGAGATGTGCATTTGACCCCATAAAATTGGTTTTGGATTATGACGAAAACGTGAGTTTTGTTTTTTTAAATCATAACATCATGTAATCTGGAACTGTTTTTTTATTTGTATTTCTTTTTTTTGTTACTTAAATTTTTATTGATTGTTTTTCAGAAATAAAGAAAAAGGATACATAAAAAAAGTGGGGTGGGGAAGTACAATGATACATATGATCTGGTAACATCACAATAGGGAGGGGGGATTAGGGGAGAGGGGACAGCATTTGTATCAATATAACATAGTGAGCAACCATTTAAATACATCATAAATCACTCCATTCAAAATACAGGCAGTCCTCGTTTTACAACGCTTCGCTTTACAACGAATGGCTTATCCAACGCTATGCAATGCATACCTATATTCATTTTTACAACGCCAAAACGGCTTATCCAACGCTCTTACGACGCTTTGCAAAGTTGTTTATGTGTATATAATATATATATCATATAATATAATATTATACTATATAATATATTATATTATTAAATTACATGATATATTATGTTATATTATATATATAATACAGTATCTACACTATATAATGTATGTGTGTGCTGCATATCTTATTGCCTGAGTAAAATATTTTGTGTATTTTAGCATTAAAAATGTCTTCAGGAAGGGAACCTTTCATTTAAACAGTGTTCCTATGGGAAAGCGTGTTTCGCTTTAAGACGTTTCGCTATCCAACGCCATTTTGAGTAACGCATTGTGTTGGATAACCGAGGACTGCCTGTATTCTAATCTAGATATGGGATATACCTGCATGACGAAACCAAGGGGCCCAAATCTCCGAAAATTGGGAGGTAGAGCCGTTCAGATACGCCGAGAGTGTTTCCATATAAACTATACTCCAGGTTCTATTGTTTATTTGGTTTCGAGATGGAGGGGTAGATTGCTTCCAATTCTTGGCGATTGCGCACCTAGTAGCGTTTAAAATTTGGGAGACAACTTTAGCTACTTTTTTGTTATGATTGGCCATTGGTTTTCCTAGCAATATTTCCTAGGGGATCCAGGGGATCCTGCCCACTGCACCCACTCTAACGCGTTTCGGCATGGGCCTTCAACTGAGAGTTGCTGTTACAATTGCTTTTGTAACTTTATACATGCTTTCAGGACTGTGCTTTGTGTTGATACATGCTCAGCATTGTATACATTGGAACTTGGACCCAGCTCTCATCATGCCTGTCTCTTGTACAGGACCGTGAGCTTCATATATTGCTATTGAAGTTGATCTTAGTGTTTATTGCCACACTTATCTCACTAGTCCTACACTCCTGGAGAGACTCCGTATCCTTGCAGGGATTCCAGCTAGGTTCCAGTCTCCCCAGATTTTGGATATATGTAGGGGGTTTATATCCACAACTCACGGGCCTGTCATAGAGTAGCACTGTATGTTTCTTCCCCTTAGGGAACTATGTCTATTGGTATTTCAGTACAGTTTCTTTGGGTTCATGTACCTATGCTAGGGATACTTGTCATCAATCCCTGGCTTTCTACAGTGCGCTCATGTGTCATGTTCGCCTTTCAGTCAGCTTAGTGTCTTGGGTTTACGTACAGGGGATCTATGCAATGTTTGTTTTTTTCATTTCTGTGCTATCTTTTATTCCTTTTGTGACATCTAATTAATAAACTTTTGATATTGCCTATAGTATACCAGAGTGCTACTTCTTGGGCTTCTTTTTCTCTTGTTTCTTTCCTATAATTCTCTGCCCTGTAGCACCGCTGACGCACTTACTAGTGTAGATATACATACATATATATATATATATACACACACACACACACACACATATATATACACACACACACACATATATATATATATACATATATATATATTATAATATATAATATATATATACATATATATACACATACACACACAGGATCATGGGGGACAGTGATCCCCAGGATCGTGTGTATTAGAGCAAACACTTCCCTCCATGTTTGTTGGATTTTTGGGACATGACAAAAATATATGCAATATATTCCCCATTTCACCACAACCACGCCAACACAATGGGGACACATCTGAAGGGACACAGTATGTTATGTTGGAGGCGGAGTGAATGAAAGAAAGATGCTGTTTCCAAATCAGACAGGACAGGGGAACTCGTCAGAAGAGGAGACTTTACAGAAATAGCATTCAACTGAAGTACATTACAGTATGTTGGCGATGGGGTTAGGATAGGATGCTGTTCACTTTGTGGCTTAAAGCACCCGCTCTTTGATGCAGCAAAATGTCTTGTTTTGCATCAAAGGAACTATATATATGCTGGGAATAAAAAGTCACCGAATCTTACAAACAAATGCATATATCACACAATGCCCAAACAAAATGAGAGAACGTCCCATACTTGGCACACCCATAAAGACATTCGAGGCCCAGAAGCAGAATTCTTAATGTCCAAAGTTTATTCTCAGATACAAGTATCTGTGTGTTGGAGATGCTGTTTCCAAGTCAGATAGGACAAGGGTACTAGTTAGAAGAAAGAACCCTTCCAATCATGTATGTTACTGTATGTTGGAGAGGACATGGAGTGCACGATGGACGCGGTTTTTATCTGAAATGGAAACATTACATTCTCACTTTGTGGGCTGCAGCACCTCCTCTTTGATGCAGCAATGCCAACAAGTTTGGCAGGAAAGGACAAATATATACTGGGCAGAATAAAATCTGAACTCGCGTAACCCTCCTCACACTGACAACATTAAAATAGAAGGAGTATGTCCTACCTTGCGTCAGAGATTAAACAGTCTTAGTATACACATAACAAGCCAAGCACCGAATGACGTTATATCTGTGGCTGACAATGCTGGATTGTATGGGCCCCCACAAAATGGTAAAAATAGCTCAAATAAGAAATGATGCCACTGGAAAGTTGGCAACTGGCACTGCTGATGACGGCAGTGGTAGACACTAATGGCTGCAGATGCTGCTGGTGGTGGGATGGATGGCACTTGTGGATAAATGACCACAACCACCACACCACCTTTCCAACCCTTCTCATTTGCTAATAATATGTAACATGACCTTTTCATTGTCTACTGTGTCTGTCTGTCGGAGAGGAACTATTATATTGGTGCCAACCAGCAGCATGGATTTGGATTATCGTTCATCTTCCTCATCTTGGTCATGATCATCGCTGTCAGCAGTGTTGTCGAGACCTAATATAAACTCATCCCCACTGGAATCAACCCCTAACTGTTCAATTTCATGGTAACAGTATTCATTAAAGGTGCTGTAGTTCATTTTGATCAATACAGGCGTCTCAATATTTTGTGGCAGTAGCCTTACTGCGACCGTCGCTTACAAGGCTGGCAGTTGTGCTAAATACGCTTTCAGAGCACACACTGGTCAGCTTAAAGCTGCAGTTCAGGCAATATCCTGCATGTGTGGTTTTTTTAATAATTCAGTTCTGTAGTAAGAAAAAATACTTTTAGCATTTTCTGTTTTAAAAAACAACAACTTTGAAAGACCAATTTTCTTGTATTCTATTTTAACAAGCATGCTTGTTACTATAGCAACCATTTACATTCCCCATATTAAAAGATGTCGCCAAACTTTGGCGATCAATAGACGGAGAACGAATTGACCGGCAGCTATGCAGTTCTTTAAGTAGAGATTGTCCACATGAAACTATTGAAGTTAAAAAAAAAAAACGGGAGTCTGAACTGCAGCTTTAAGTAAACAATAGCCAGTCAGTATAAAGGGCTTCAGATCGTTCTCTTTCCTTTCCAGTATAGAAGTGGCCCTGATATCAACTTCTCTGTTCTCATTTAAATAATCTTCCACCATTCTAGATACTGAGTAGGTTGTTTTAGTCTTGAAGGACATGCCCAAAGATCCCGCTGTCAAGCCCGACTAGATATCATCTTCTTTGGTATATAGGTTTCCGTTTCTATTACATCATAGTTATATTTCTGTTTTTATTGCTTGTTGCTGATTGGCAGCAATATTTTTAGTAACAGAAGAAGACAGACAATTCAGAAGAAGCTGAACAACATGGTTGACTTGTAAGGACACCTTCGCAACAAGGAGATCCTTCAGGTGTTTACATCCACGCCTGGTGGAAGGAAAGAAGACAAGTTTGGCTTAAACCGAGGGTCAAGCACTATTGCCAGAATGTACTGCTCAGATCTCAATATGATGGAAACCATTGGGGTCCTCATTACGAACAGACATGAGGTGATGAACAAGGTCACGGTATCTAGAAGCAACCATTTTTCATGTAGTCCTTCTGCTTCTCCAGCTGCTTTTTCCAGACGGTTAATGAGTGTTATGACCTGACTCAGACTAGCCCTACAAAAGGTTTAAGTTATTCACACAAAACTGCAAGGGTTTTCCAGTGTGCTTGAGAAGGATAACTCCATGACCTTCCTTCCTATCTCATTGGATGTGGCGTAGCTGTTGATGGCTTATTGCTGTTCTTGAAGCATATAGAGCACGAGTGGCCAACTCCATTCCTCAAGGGCCACCCCAAAGACTGAGCCACTGATTGAGCCACCTCTGCTGAAGCAGGGATATCCTTAAAACCCGACCTCTTGGAGGCCCTTGAGGACTGAAGTTCGCCACCCCGAATATAGAGGGTGGACGTGTACCTTTCTTACCTCTTGCTTCAGTAGATGGCACTACAGATTACATGCTGTTGGTGAATGCTGAATACAACCAGAGATTGTGTGTGTGACAGCCAGCTTCTCCTGACCCATCGTGTTCATAACATTCTGTACAATCAAGTTGATAGTGTGTGCGAAACAAGGTGTGTTCAGTCTCCAAATAGCGCAGATTTTTTCTTCTTGTATAGTGCCAACAGTGTACACAGCACTGTATATAACATTTTTACAGGCACGAGTGCCTGCCCCGTAGAGCTTACAATCTATGTTTTGGTGCCTGAGACACAGGGAGATAAAGTGACTTGTTCAAGGTCACACGGAGCCGGACCAGGATCCCCTGCTTCAAACGCGAGTGTCATTATTCTCAGTCGCTGCCTTTACGCTCCTTCAGCCCTATACAATGTTTACTCCACTGTCTGAAATGATATAATCTGAGGAGAATCCAAGAGGGGTCAATGTATCCAAGCAGCTTGCCTGTGAATAACCTATTAACCCCATGTTCGTAGACAGAGCGGATATAATGGAGGTGCTGTTAGGGCCACTGATACACTATGGCCCTGCGCCCCCCTGCCTGCTCTCCGGCGTCAAATGTCATCACGTTGCCATGGTAACATGCTGTGACCCCGCATCACCTGAAGCCAAGGGACCGTGGGCACACAACTTCCAAGGACCTGCGGAAGCTTACCGAATTAGTACCAGATATAGGATGCCGACCCAACACTAATATTGCCAGGGCCACCTCCAGGAGAGAGGGGGGGGGGAATAGCTGGGACAATTGTCCCGAGCCCGGCGGCTGTGTTGGGACGGCCGGTGCTGGAAGTTGGGCCTAACTTCTCGATCCAGCTGCCGGGCCTACTGCAGCCGCTGGGCCTAGGGCTGCCAGATGACTTCTCCAAAAATACTGGACACAATGGTGAAAGGTGTGACACGCTTGAGAAAAGTCGCTGTGGAGGTTATTTATAAATGATCTGAGCAAAACGTCATGTTTTCTAAATGTCCCTCCAAGTGTGCACCAATTCATATTCTATTTTGTAAAAAAAAAATTTTAGATCTGGGGACAGAGCGCACTCCCCGGAATTTATTTACAAAATAGAATATGAAATAGTGCAAATTTGGACAGAAATTTAGAAAAAAATTGCGTAATGGTCAGATCATTTATAAATAACAAAACAATACAGGCTCAAGGTGAGCAATACTGATCCTAATACTCCTCTCCCACAAATTCCAAGATTGGTTGCACCTCCCCTCATCCTCTCACCCCTTCCTTCATCATCTCACCCCATTCTTCCCTCATCCTCTCACCCCCCCCCCTTCCATTACCTCCCCCCACCTTCCATTACCTCCCCCCCCCCCCCCCATTGGCAGCAGCAGAAAACACACACCAGGAAAAAACAGAACAAATACCCCCCCATACTGTGTCCTCCTCTCCTTGGCCCCACACCCAGGCCACTAATTGGCTGCTGCTGCGTAATGCTGCTGCGTAATGCAGTCAATCAGGATGGAGGAAACTGCCCAGCTCCATAGCAACAGCCCTGCTCTGGGAAATCCCACAGCCCCCCAAGCTGGTCAGGTCACTATGTCCAGAGAAGTAATACCGGACACATACATGTCCAGTATTACCTCTAATTATTTACTGGACAGTGTCCAAATACAGGACAGTCCGATTCAATACTGGAAACCTGGCAACCCCAGCTGGGCCTCAGCTGCTGCGGCGGGCCTGCCTCCCTCACCAGAACTTGGGCACGCACAGAACTCTGCCTCAACGTATGCATCTGCGCATTGTGTACTACCAGAGGTCTTCCACACCCAAATCCAAATTGTGTGTGCGTGGGGGGGTATTGTGTGTGTGCAGAGGGGTGGCGGTGCGGGCAGGGCTGGTTTTCACAATAGGTCCGGGCCTAGAGTGGCAACATTTGGGAGCGTGACATTTCTCGACAGGGCCCCGTTATCATGGCGTTGCAACGTCATGCTGCCATGACAACGTACCACTGCGATGTCACGACACCGCAACATGACGCAGAGGCGGTTGAGGACAAGGCTGCAAAAAAGGTAAGTGGGAGCACTTACAGTCCAAAGACTGAGCCACCTCTGCTGAAGCAGGGATATCCTGAAAACCTTGGTGGCCCTTGAGGACTGGAGTTGTCCACCACTGAACTAGTTGATACTAGACTCTCTCTTGATGACACGGGTTGGCAATCTGGGAACTAATTACTCCCCTGAACGTGGCGCAACAGATGCCAAGGGGGTCTGTGTTCCTAAATCTGCTTATTTATGCATGGCAAGGGCTGGCGAGTGCCTGGCATTTCCTGCTTGGGTTAGGATAGAACACTTGCCAAACAGAAGAGTTGGACTGATTTGTGTTGTTGCCGGGCAGGATAATGCGCTTGCCAATGGCCTGCCGTATCACTGGCTGCTTTGCACTTCCTAGTTCAACGCAACAGTCATCATCTTCAAAATGGAACAGAAGCATTAACATGAACATAAGATTCCTCGATAATAGGGATTATTTTGTCTTCAGGTTGAGAAAGTGGAGGGGTGGGGGAGGGAGCGGATAAGGGGAGAAGTTGGATGCAAGCTGCTTCACGTGTCAGACATGTCAGACCTCATGGCTACCATATTTGGACTCTCCCCAGATGTATTACATGATGGCTCAGATACAGCAACAACGTCATATTTCTCTTAATAAAATATATATTGTATAGCCCGATGGGCGATGTATTCATGTTGGTCTAAATCCACCTTTATTATTTTGATTTTCTAGGATCTGTTATTTTGAGTAGAGGACAGGTCAGATGGTATTCTCTCCCCTGCCCCTGGCCCACTTTGTCCTCCCCTGTTCCCCAGCCCTGACCCTGCCTCACCAGGGCACACAGCTGCTCCACGGCCTCCAGAATGAGCTCCTGGTGCCCGATGCTCCTCACTTCGAGGAGGCCCAGTTGCTGGGGAGAGAGGCCAAGCAGTTCCTGCCCCGTCACCCCCCATTCCTGAAAGGGGTACAGCTGCAGAGAGGGGTCCAGACCTGGGGCACAGAGAGCAATGTCATAAGGGCTGGAGGGGCAGCCGCGCTCGCTGGGGCTGGAGGGGCAGCCGCGCTCTCGCTGGCTGGAGGGGCAGTCGCGCTCGCTGGGGCTGGAGGGGCAGCCGCGCTCGCTGGGGCTGGAGGGGCAGCCGCGCTCGCTGGGGCTGGAGGGGCAGCGGCGCTCGCTGGGGCTGGAGGGGCAGCCGCGCTCGCTGGGGCTGGAGGGGCAGCCGCGCTCGCTGGGGCTGGAGGGGCAGCCGCGCTCGCTGGGGCTGGAGGGGCAGCCGCGCTCGCTGGGGCTGGAGGGGCAGCCGCGCTCGCTGGGGCTGGAGGGGCAGCCGCGCTCGCTGGGGCTCGCTGGGGCTGGAGGGGCAGTCGCGCTCACTGAAGAGGGGCAGTCACACACACTCACTGAAGAGGGGCAGCCACATACACTCACTGGAGAGGGGCAGCCACACTCACAGGGAAGGGGCAGCCACACTCACTGGGAATGGGCAGCCACACTCAGTGGGGAGGGGCAGTCACACTCACTGGGGAGGGGCAGTCACACTCACTGGGGAAGGGTCAGCCACACTCACTAAGGAGGGGCAGTAACACTCACTGGGGAAGGGTCAGCCACACTCACTAGGGAGGGGCAGTAACACTCACTGGGGAAGGGTCAGCCACACTCACTAAGGAGGGGCAGTAACACTCACTGGGGAAGGGTCAGCCACACTCACTAGGGAGGGGCAGTAACACTCACTGGGGAAGGGTCAGCCACACTCACTGGGGAGGGGCAGTCACACTCACTAGGGAGGGCAGTCACACTCACTGGGGAGGGGCAGTCACACTCACTGGGGAGGGGCAGTCACACTCACTAGGGAGGGGCAGTCACACTCACTAGGGAGGGGCAGTCACACTCACTGGGGAGGGGCAGTCACACTCACTGGGGAGGGGCAGTCACACTCACTGGGGAAGGGTCAGCCACACTCACTGGGGAGGGGCAGTAACACTCACTGGGGAAGGGTCAGCCACACTCACTGGGGAGGGGCAGTCACACTCACTAGGGAGGGCAGACACACTCACTGGGGAGGGGCAGTCACACTCACTGGGGAGGGGCAGTCACACTCACTAGGGAGGGGCAGTCACACTCACTAGGGAGGGGCAGTCACACTCACTGGGGAGGGGCAGTCACACTCACTGGGGAGGGGCAATCACACTCACTGGGGAGGGGCAGTCACACTCACTGCGGAGGGGCAGTCACACTCACTGCGGAGGGGCAGTCACACTCACTGGGGAGGGGCGGGCACACTCACTGGGGAGGGGCAGTCACACTCACTGGGGAGGGGGCAGTCACACTCACTAGGGAGGGGCAGTCACACTCAGTGACAGTCCCCGCCCTCACTGAGTGACACTCGAACCGCGTAACTTCCGGTTCAGCTCACCTCTCAGGTAGGTGCTTACGGTCTCCGGGCTCCAGGCGGGAACGGGCTCCATACCGGGCTGAGCGCTTCCGGTGTGTTCACCTGCGTGACGTCACCCAGGTAACTCCGCCGCCCCCGCGCGCTCTCATTGGACGGGGCTCCTGCCACTCCTAGGGCGTGAGGGGGCGGGGCTAACCCTAACCTGAGCCAATACACATTATATATATATAAATATATATATATACGTGATTATACAGTGTGTATGTCTATATCTATATAAAGTGTGTGTATACAGTATGTGTGTGTGTATATATATATATATATATATATATATATATATATACACACATATACATATATACATATACACACACACACACACACACACACACACACACACACACACACACACACACACACACACACACACACACACACACACACACACACACACACACACACACACACACACACACACACACACACACACACACACACACACACACACACACACCACCCCCCCCCTCCCCCCCCCATATAGACTCATAACCCACAGGAAGAGAGAGTGTGTGTGTGTGTGTACTGCTGATTTCTAATAAACCAATTAATTGTGCCAAAGTTGTGACGTTTCGGCCGATGCAACATCCTTTCCCAAGTATTAATGGCATACTGTAAACAACACCATGTGTCCCATACATATAGTCCCAAAAATAAAGCGGTGTCTCGTGTTTGGTGATTATCCGCTGGCGCACTGTAATGTCATCCCTCTGCGTGTTTCACGCCCCCGCCGTATCCTGCTCATTATTCTTATTATTTATATAAGGTGCGCAGCATGTAACTCTGTTACTTATCCCCTCAGTACAAGGCATTGTCTAATGACATTTACCCAACAGGAAGTATTTAGGGTTTATGAGGGGGCACTAATGCCCAGCAGAGGGGTAATTACCCTCCATGCGCTGTCACTGAATATCACAAGTGTCAATCCTGCTATAATATTAATATAATGATGCCTGGGCTCGATACATGTGTTTATTTACATTGCATATATTGAATTAAACAATTTACTAATATAAACCAAACTGTCCTTTTGCTACAGTTTTGTATGACATAGTTTCATAGTAGATGAGATTGAAAAAAGATATATGTTCATCAAGTTCAACCCATGTTACATTTAGACTGGATCCTTAATTTAGACAACAGATCCTTATCCTGTATTTTGTATTTGCAGTATTTTGGTCCGGAGGACGGCAAACACTCCCCGCAAGCCGTCTCCAGAAAGGGCACATGTCCTTCCTTCCTGACTCCGATAATGGGCCCAATCAGATGTCTCCCTGGATCAATGTTAGGAAACTGAAATTAATCAATAAAACGGCATAAATGGCGACGCTATTAGACAAATACCACTATAATAATTATTTTTAAACAATGTCATTTGTTTTATAAATCATTTTTTTTTAATGTGTCCCGGTTTCTGCTTGTGAGAACCTGGTCACAGTAAGCAGGTACATGATCCTCAATGTGACACTGGGCCCTCCGCCCACATGTCACATGAGAAGGACAAATGTCACTGGCTTTGTAAACAAACCTGGAGGACAGGAGAGGGGCACACATACACACACACACACACACACACACACAAAGGCAACAAAAAACCTCCACCGTATTGCATATAGCCAATAAAGAATATCACTTGTGAGCACATTCACATTATTTATTTATAAAATGTTTTACCAGGAAGTAATACATAGAGAGTTACCTCTCGTATTCAAGTATGTCCTGGGCATAGTTAATATGACAAATAATACATGGATACAAATACAGTTACATAAATGACAAGGGTATACATTATATACACGACATTGCATGCACAGTTAGAGATAATATATATTATAGGCGTATGTAACAGTTACAGACCAGATTAAAATGTGAGACAGTTTTAGTTTTGAAAGAACTTAAACTGGTGGTGGATGTGAGAGTCTCCGGTAGGTTGTTCCAGTTTTGGGGTGCACGGTAAGAGGAGGAGGAGCGGCCGGATACTTTGTTGAGCCTTGGGACCATGAACAGTCTTTTGGAGTCAGATCTCAGAGGATAAATGCTGCATGTGGTAGGGGTGAGGAGCTTGTTCAGGTAGGTGGGTAGCTTGCCCAGAAAGTATGTGAAGGCAAGACAGGAAAGGTGAACTTGTCTTACACATGTCTGCAACCCTGCCTTTCAACCATTATCACCCAGCATTCAGTGCTCCCACTGCAGCAATGGACTCTGGGAAATGACATGCAAATGAAATGTGTCACCTTTTGCCTGGAATATCCATTCACATGGAGCCCATTTAAGCTGATGTATCACCGTTCACACAGCTTTTAAGCATCAACCTTAATGGGTAGCATCAGTGTGAGGTTGGGTTATACTTCCTTTGCTTTATTTCTAGGCTTAAATTGGCTCCAGGTGAATGGATATTCCAGGCAAAAGGTGACACATTGTGTGCTCATTTGCATGTCATTTCCCAGAATCCCTTGCTACATAGTTAGATAGTTACATAGTAGATGAGGTTGAAAAAAGACTTCCGTCCATCAAGTTCAAGCTATGCTAAATTTAGACAACAGATACTTTATCCTATATCTATACTTATTGATCCAGAGGAAGTGGGAGCACTATAGGCTAGGTGATAATGGTTGAAAGGCAGGGTGAAAACCTGTCTAAGACGTGAATGTGCTCACAAGTGATATTCTTTATTGGCTAAAAGAATATTGTGTCAAAAGAATAGGCACACCATAAATATACAAGAAAAGTATTTTATTGGCCCAACGTTTCTGCCACCCTCTGCATCCTTTATCAGGGATATCCTGAAGACCTGACCTGTTGGTGACCCTTGAGGACTGGAGTTGGCCCTGGGTTACACTTCTATTGGATTTGGGGGGGGGGGGGCATAGAGCGGGGTGCTGATCTCCAGTCCTCAACCTCCCCCCCCTCAGGTCAGGTTTGCAGGATATCCCAGCTTCAGCTCAGGTGGCTGAATCATAGGCTCAGTCAAAGACGTGTTGAAGCAGGTATTTATTGGGCCATCTGTACTGAAGCAGGGACTGATTGAACCACCTGTGCTGAAGCAGGAGCTGATTGAGCCACCTGTGCTGAAGCAGGGATACCCTGAATACCTGACCTGTTGGGGTGGCCTGAGGACTGGGGTTGAGCACCCCCGGCTTAGAGTTTACAATCTATTATTATTGCGCCAACATACTCCGCAGCGCGGTACGTCGGGGGGTACCGAGTTATATAACAGGCAGAATTACAGCCAAAATAAGAACAAACGGGTACATAAAGCAATGAGGGCCCTGATCCAGAGAGCTTACACTCTACAGGGGATAAGGGGCATAATCACCTAATATCTAAAAGCATATCTGTTCATAAGAGGAGATTAGAGGGGGGCCGGGGTCGGTAGCGGGACATAGCGGGCAGGTGATGGGGGTATACATATTATTGTGACCTTCTGAGACCAACTGGTTTTCTTACAGTGTATACAGCATGTGCTCTGACATAAATATGCATAGGTATACAGCTATATATATATATATGCATATAGATACACACCTCCCCCTACATACCAAAACCTTACTGCTTGTGAAAGGAGGAGCGACAATGCCAAACTCAGCTAGAAACACTCAGCTCTGCACTCTCAGCTCTCAACACTTATCTTTGCACTCTCAGCTCTCAGTTCAGCTCTGCACTCACTCTGCTCTCCCTGCAGTCTATCTATCAGCAGCTGATTACTTATTCTCTGGACCTGTGGGGTGAGTCTGTGCTCCTGCTGGACACTCACAATGTTGTAGTGCATGCACTGCACTCACACACCACGCATACTCAAGCTGACAAAACTTCAGTCACTCATACACCCACACTGTGCGCACTCACACTTCTACACCACACATAGCACTTCTACACAGTGAGTGTCCACTCACACTACTACACATTCACATTGCAATGTTGTGTGCACTCACACTGCTTCACTACACACAGTATCAGATCCCTGGACAGTGCTTAGAGTGTAAGCTCCTGGGGCAAGTACATACCCCTCAGTCTGGAGAGCCTGGTTTGAGGTTATACTCCTGTATTATATAGTATATACATTGCACATCCCCTCTCTCTCTGCTCTCTAATGTTAGCTCTCATTCTCTGTCATATCTGTACATGTGATCACCACCACCTCTGTTGGGAGGCAGCTCTGTGCATCCACCACTCACTTAGGGAAGAAGCGTGTGTGGCATCTCTCTCATGATAAGAGCTCTCTCCAGGTGTGAACGCCTCATGTCTTATCTGATCAGGGTACAGACCTCGCCCAATGCCATGCTGATAGTGGCAGACATATCCTAATGCACCCTGAGGCTTCTCATTGCGGTCTTATCCTGGCTCACAAACAGGGGGGGGGGATTTTGGGGGGCACTGTAGAGCCGTAGACCCTCAGCACGCTAGCCTCATTCTTGCTCTGCGCTGTGCAGTTGCTGGGTCTGTTCTAAGAATTAACCAGTTAGACAGGTCCATGTGGGGGGTGAGAGAGGGACTGTGTGCTCTGTCTGTGCTATATACAAGTAATGGGCCCGGAGCATGGGAGGGGGGAGAGGGAAAGGGAGTAGAAGGAGGAGGGGGAGGGAGTAGAAGGAGGGGGGGAGGGATTAGAAGGAGGGGGGGAGGGATTAGAAGGAGGGGGGGAGGGAGTAGAAGGAGGGGGGAGGGAGTAGAAGGAGGGGGGAGGGAGTAGAAGGGGGGGGAGGGAGTAGAAGGGGGGGAGGGAGTAGAAGGGGGGGGGAGGGAGTAGAAGGGGGGGGGGAGGGAGTAGAAGGGGGGGGGGGAGGGAGTAGAAGGGGGGGGGGGGAGTAGAAGGGGGGGGGGAGGGAGTAGAAGGGGGGGGGAGGGAGTAGAAGGGGGGGAGGGAGTAGAAGGGGGGGGGAGGGAGTAGAAGGGGGGGGGAGGGAGTAGAAGGGGGGGGGAGGGAGTAGAAGGGGGGGGGGGGAGTAGAAGGGGGGGGAGGGAGTAGAAGGGGGGGGAGGGAGTAGAAGGGGGGGGGGAGGGAGTAGAAGGGGGGGGGGGAGGGAGTAGAAGGGGGGGGGGGAGTAGAAGGGGGGGAGGGAGTAGAAGGGGGGGGAGGGCGTAGAAGGGGGGGGAGGGCGTAGAAGGGGGGGTAGGGAGTAGAAGGGGGGGAGGGAGTAGAAGGGGGGGTAGGGAGTAGAAGGGGGGGAGGGAGTAGAAGAGGAGTAGAAGGGGGGTGTAGAAGGGGGGAGGGAGTAGAAGGGGGGGAGGGAGTAGAAGGGGGGGAGGGAGTAGAAAGGGGGGAATAGAAGGGGGAGTAGAAGGGGGGAGGGAGAAGAAGGGGGGAGGGAGTAGAAGGGAGGTAGAAGGGGGGAGGGAGTAGAAGGGGAGTAGAAGGGGGGAGGCAGTAGAAGGGGGGAGGGAGTAGAAGGGAGGTAGAAGGGGGGAGGGAGTAGAAGGGAGGTAGAAGGGGGGAGGGAGTAGAAGGGGAGTGGAAGGGGGGGAGGGAGTAGAAAGGGGGAGGGAGTAGAAGGGGGGGAGGGAGTAGAAGGGGGGGAGGGAGTAGAAGGGGGGGAGGGAGTAGAAGGGGGGAGGGAGTAGAAGGGGGAGGGAGTAGAAGGGGGAGGGAGTAGAAGGGGGAGGGAGTAGAAGGGGGGAGGGAGTAGAAGGGGGGAGGGAGTAGAAAGGGGAGCAGGGAGTAGAAGGGGGGAGGGAGTAGAAGGGGGGAGGGAGTAGAAGGGGGGAGGGAGTAGAAGGGGGGAGGGAGTAGAAGGGGGAAAGGAGTAGAAGGGGGGTGAGTAGAAAGGGGAGGGAGTAGAAGAAGGGGGAGGGAGTAGAAGGGAGAGGGAGTAGAAGGGAAAGGGAGTAGAAGGGGGGAGGGAGTATAGAAGGGGAAGAGTAGAAGGTTGGGGGAAAGGAGTAGAAGGGGGAAAGGGAGTAGAAGGGGGGGAGGGAGTAGAAGGGGGGGAGGGAGTAGAAGAGGAGTAGAAGGGGGGGAGGTAGTAGAAGAGGAGTAGAAGGGGGGGGGGGGGAGTAGAAGGGGGGGGGAGGGAGTAGAAGGGGGGGAGGGAGTAGAAGGGGGGGAGGGAGTAGAAAGGGGGAGGGAGTAGAAGGGGGGAGGGAGTAGAAGGGGGGGAGGGAGTAGAAGAGGAGTAGAAGGGGGGGAGGGAGTAGAAGGGGGAGGGAGTAGAAGGGGGGGAGGGAGTAGAAGGGGGGAGGGAGTAGAAGGGGGGAGGGAGTAGAAGGGGGGGAGGGAGTAGAAGGGGGGGGAGGGAGTAGAATGGGGGAAAGGGAGTAGAAGGGGGAAGGAGCGGAAGGGGGGAAAGGGAGTGGAAGGGGGAAAAGGGAGTAGAAGGGGGAAGGAGTGGACGGGTGGGAAAGGGAGTAGAAGGGGGGAATGGGAGTAGGAGGGGGGAAAGGGGAGTAGAAGGGGGGTAACGGAGTAGGAGGGGGAAAGGGAGTAGAAGGGGGGAAAGGGGAGTAGAAGGGGGTAACGGAGTAGGAGGGGGGAAAGGGAGTAGAAGGGGGGAAAGGGAGTAGAAGGGGGGTAAGGGAGTAGGAGGGGGGAAAGGGAGTAGAAGGGGGAAAGGGAGTAGAAGGGGGAAAAGGGAGTAGAAGGGGGGAAAGGGAGTAGAAGGGGGGAAAGGGAGTAGAAGGGGGAAGGAGCGGAAGGGGGAAAGGGAGTGGAAGGGGGAAAGGGAGTAGATGGGGGGAAACGGAGTAGAAGGGGGAAGGATCGGAAGGGGGGAAAGGGAGTGGAAGGGGGGAAAGGGAGTGGAAGGGGGGAAAGGGAGTGGAAGGGGGGAAAGGGAGTAGAAGGGGGGAAAGGGAGAAGGGGGAAAGGGAGTAGAAGGGGGGAAAGGGATTAGAATGGGGGAAAGGGAGTAGAAGGGGAAGGAGCGGAAGGGGGGAAAGGGAGTGGAAGGGGGAAAAGGGAGTAGAAGGGGAAGGAGTGGACGGGTGGGAAAGGGAGTAGAAGGGGGGAATGGGAGTAGGAGGGGGGAAAGGGGAGTAGAAGGGGGTAACGGAGTAGGAGGGGGGAAAGGGAGTAGAAGGGGGAAAGGGGAGTAGAAGGGGGTAACGGAGTAGGAGGGGGGAAAGGGAGTAGAAGGGGGGAAAGGGAGTAGAAGGGGGGTAAGGGAGTAGGAGGGGGGAAAGGGAGTAGAAGGGGGGAAAGGGAGTAGAAGGGGGGAAAGGGAGTAGAAGGGGGGAAAGGGAGTAGAAGGGGGGAAAGGGAGTAGAAGGGGGAAGGAGCGGAAGGGGGGAAAGGGAGTGGAAGGGGGGAAAGGGAGTAGAAGGGGGGAAAGGGAGTAGAAGGGGGAAGGAGTGGAAGGGGGGAAAGGGAGTGGAAGGGGGGAAAGGGAGTAGAAGGGGGGAAATGGAGTAGAAGGGGGAAGGAGCGGAAGGGGGGAAAGGGGAGTAGAAGGGGGGGTAACAGAGTAGGAGGGGGAAAAGTGAGTAGAAGGGGGAAAGGGGAGTAGAAGGGGGGAAAGGGAGTAGAAGGGGGGAAAGGGGAGTAGAAGGGGGGAAAGGGAGTAGGAGGGGGAAAGGCAGTAGAAGGGGGAAAGGGAGTAGGAGGGGGGAAAGGGAGTAGAAGGGGGAAGGAGCGGAAGGGGGAAAGGGAGTGGAAGGGGGGAAAGGGAGTGGAAGGGGGGAAAGGGAGTAGGAGGGGGAAGGAGCGGAAGGGGGGAAAGGGAGTGGAAGGGGGAAAGGGAGTGGAAGGGGGAAAGGGAGTGGAAGGGGGAAAGGGAGTGGAAGGGGGAAAGGGAGTGGAAGGGGGAAAGGGAGTAGAAGGGGGAAGGAGCGGAAGGGGGGAAAGGGAGTGGAAGGGGGGAAAGGGGAGTAGAAGGGGGGTAACAGAGTAGGAGGGGGGAAAGGGAGTAGAAGGGGGGTAAGGGGCCTCAGTCTGATCACCCTCAGTGACTGGAGGGTGAGGGGGACCAGCTGAATGAGGACGAGTCGCAGATATTGCTTTTATGAGTTTATCCCGCAGTGTAAGAGGCTTTACTGATTTACAGAGGAGAAAAGGGAAAGTGTATCAAGGGTTAGGATTATATAACATCATGCATGTGCATTCCCACGTAAACACACACACAACACACATGCAGGCGTGTCACGGCACACCTCCCTGACCTAGCTCTCTCATAATCAGTCCTTCTGTCTCGCAGTATCTCCCCCCCACCCCCCCCGTTATCCTTCGCTCTCCCCTCTGGCGGGGTTGGGGAGCGCTCTGCTGCTCTGATCTCTTCTGACAGCTGGGCTGGCAGGGGGAGGTATATATATATGGGGGGAGCGGTATACAGGGTGTAAGTGGGGGTAGATGGGCGGCGTTTCCTCTCTGCGCACACAGCAGCTCACGGTCGCTTTGGGTCCTTAATGCTCATCAAACGGCCGCTGAAAGGAGACGGCACCCGGATCTGGGAAACAAGGTGACGCTGCGAGGGACCCCGGGCGTGGAATGGGGTCCAGCTGAGATTCCGGGGTGTGGGGGAGGATTGGGGGTAACGTGAGGATGCTGCATCCGATGGGTTGTGTGATGGAGACGGGGAGCGGAGGAGGGGCAGGGAGTGCGATACAGTTTAGTGCAGGGGTGGGAAACTCCAGCGCTCAAGGGCCACCAACAGGTCAGGATATCCCTACCAGCGTTGGTGATATTGTGAAACCCTGACCTGTCGGTGGCCCTTGAGGCCTGGAGTTGCCCAGTCCTGGTTTAGGGGTACATCAGGTTTATAGGGCAGGGCAGGGCTGCGGGTGGGATTTAGGGTTCAGGTGATTGGTGAAGCGCAGGAGGAATAGGGGAGAACAGCAGCAACGCTCCTCTCCTTATAACCAGCAACGCTCCTCTCCCTATAACCAGCACTGGTCAGATTTACTAAGCGGTGCCAAGTCTTAAGACACCCGACGTAGAGCGTGAGGGTGTAGTACGGCTCAGCTCCCTATAAATGGTGTCCTCTATAACGAAACGTTTTTTTACACACGCCCTGTCCCCGTGTCCCCGCAGCCGGTGACAGCGCAGAGTGTCTCCGTGTCACAGACATCCCCGGCATGATGATTATTCGCCTCGGACGTCTTACCCCGGCATACTTCCGCCTGCTGCAGGTACCCAGCTGTGTGCGGGGGCAGAAACAAGTCGGGGATTAGCGGGATAAAGCGTTCGAATGTCCCAGTACACTACAGCCTCTCCCACTTGTGGGGTGTCTTATCAGTGTTGGCATGTCTGTCAGTCTCACTTGTGGGGTGTCTCAGTGTCTGTCTCTCACACTTGTGGGGTGTCAGTGTCTGTCTCTCACACTTGTGGGGTGTCTCAGTGTCTGTCTCTCACACTTGTGGGGTGTCTTCTCAGTTGCAAGTCTCCGGGGAGTTGGCCTCTGAGCCCCAGGACCGGCTGGTGAATCACTTGGCCCTGATGCTGGCCTTCATGGGCCTCGGACTCTCCTATTACAGCGTCCGGCAGATGGTCCATGCGTCCAGCACCCCCCCTTCCCACTGAGACACGCAGAAAAGACCGGGGAACTCTTGGGATGGGACCACCCCCTCTGCACACGTCCCATTCTTCCAGTGGATACATCTGGACGCGGAGGGTCTGGGAGACGTCCAACACTCTTCTCCTGCAGGCCCTGTGGTACCCGTGTGTTAAATATGTTTGTCTACCTTCATACATGTGGGAGGCAGGGTCACATCAGTCTGCACAGAGACAACGTGGAGCCTGTTCTACACAAGACGTGCTGAGGAGCAGATACAGAACTCCACAAATCCCTCTGTGCAGGAGGCAATGAAAGCAATCAGCTCTGCTCTACACAAGCCACAGACAGAGCCCTTATATGTAGATTATACAGTTATCAGCTCTGACCAGTTTATACAGTCCCCAGACAGATCATATCTAAATATATATATTATATATGCACAGTATGTACATGAGTCAGACGGGGCATGCGCACGCAATCACAACTTTCCCACACATTACTGTAAATAAATGTAGATATACCCAGTGTATAGTATTCCTGTCATCATTTAAACACAGCCGAGCTGGGACATGCTAATAAATATGTTTCCCTCATGGAGAGTAGCACGCTGCCTGCTCCTTCTCTGATAACTCACCGCCCTTTGTAACAATCCCACCCGACACTGCAGGGGTTAAGTGCTCTGTTCAGCCGTGCGAGGGGGAATGTGCAGACAAAATGTGGGATGACAGGCGGATGCTTCTGCAGTTTAGTGATGGCTGGGTGAGTACTGAGACACACACGGGTCAATTTCGTTATGTAACCGCTCGCATCATCCACAAGACAGTGCAGAGCGGGGATCGGACAAACGCTACTCTCCAGGCAGCCACATCGGGGAGCAGACGTAAACACAGATAAGGGGTGATTCGCATCCCAACATAGGAGGGGGGGGGTGTCTGACAGACTATTATACACCAGAATGATGATCAGCGCAATGCAGCTACAATAGTGATGTTCCTGCGACAGCACCCTAATAACAGACAGCAGAACCTGTTGCTATGCATGAGATTTATTCAGCACATTGGCGACGATCCGGTACATGCAGAGTCCTGAGTATGTGTCATGGGGAAGTGCACACACTTGTCACAGTGTCCTGCCAGTGTGTCATTATATATCACAGGGTTTGTGGGTCATGTGAAGATGTTTATCACGCCGCTGCCCCCCTCCTCCATATGAAGAGGACGGGGCAGGGTCTCATCGTTAGCGGCTTGCAGCTGTAGGTTGGGACGGGTTACATTTTACAATCTGTAACAGCTTGTTTGTGACGGCTCAGAGTCTGACAGCCGGGCGAGGGAGGGGCAGGTGTCAGCTCATCTCCACCGCCTGAGTCTCAATCTCAACCTTTTTGGGAGGGATGTAGGAGCCCATCCCTGCAGCTCGCTCAGCTTCCTCCTGGGTGTACGGCTCGTCTCTCAACTTCTTCAGTCTGGAAAGAATTAGCCAGGTCAGACTGTAACCCTCATCACTGCGCCCCAGCCCAAAAAGGGATTCCTCCGCCTGCCTAAATCTCACTGTCCCAGAGGTTGCTGGGGACAGGAAATCACTGCGGCGATGTTACTGTGAAACCAGGTGTAAAGCTCGCAATGAAAGCTCTTTAATGTCTTCTACCTGACAAAGAAGCCTGCCAGCTGCACCTGAACATACCTGTACAATACATGCTTATACATGCCAGCCAGCCTGTGGTTTCTGCACATCTGTGTGATAACGACATTACGGGGAGGTGGGAGGAGGAGAGAGGAGGAGAGAGGAGGAGAGGGGTATTTACCTGCGTTTGTGAAGCTTTGTTTTGAAATGTTCCTTTAGTGTTTTCAGATCCACAAAGTATCTCCTAGAAAGTGCACCAAGACGTGGATTAGGGACCGGGTGTAACATGTCACCATGTATGAGCAGTGATTTTCACACGCAGCGATACACACACGCACACAAACAGACTTGCACGCAGTGATTCAAACACTCACGCAGTGATTCTCTCACACATGCACAGTGATATGCACGCACGCAGTGATTCGCACACACACCCTTATGCACAATCATTCGAACGCACAGTTACAGGCAGTAATTCGCGCGCGCACACTTAATGATTCGCGCACACACTCGCGCAAACAAGTGCGCGCAGTGATTGTTACACTTAAGCAGTCACTCATACACACGGTTACGCGCAGTGACACAGTTACGTGCAGTAATTCACGCGCAGCAGTTCGCACACATTTACGCGCACTGATTTGCGGAGAGTCATGCGCAGTGATACGCACACACACACTTGCGCGCAGCAATTTGCACACAGACTCACGCGCAGTGCAAACAGTAGTGCTGAGCGTTGCCGGTCACTTGGTAGTCCAACTCCTGGTTCAGTAGCTTCCGGGCGTTCTCTGGGCGCAGGTCGTGGTGGATCTGATCTACGTCCTTCGTACGGCGTTTCGTTTTCCACAGCTTGGAAATATTCTTCTTCTTGTCGCTGTTGTGATTCCCAATCTGCTTAGAGCGCCCCATGACGAGAAATCTGCAGAGCATCGCATCATGTCAGAGAAAGCGGCAGAGCATCGAGTCATGTCTGTTTGTATAGGTATATTATATATAAACGGTCTATATGTAAATATATGTACACTGTAAACTTACATAAGTGTTTAAAAACACACACGTAATACATTACAGAAACAGTTATATACATACAACGTACATGTATACATATACAAACATACCACACACGCATACTTATTACACACGCACACACAAATACAAACATACCATGCACATGTATACTTACTACACACGTATACTTATCTCACACATATTACCAATTTGCTGCTGGTTGTTTAGTGGTACTATCTACATAGGTAGATTTAGTGTCCTCATATCATTAACCCTTTCATTTTGACAGGCCGGTCTTGGGTCTTATGAGCAGGTCATTTACAAATTTCTGGGGATATTCACCTGCATACTATCATTCACTGCAGTATGTATTACGATTTTGTGTATCAACCAGAATTTATGTTTTTTGGGGTTCCAAGGGGACTGTTTTAATTTGGTATTATTCATGTGTTTTTCATTGAATAAATTCTATCATCATTTATTATTGCTAGAGTGCTTGTGGTGGGATTCTCTCTCTTCTTTCCTTCATTAATTATTTTATCCCCAGCACCGTCATTAGGTTAATATAATTTTCTATCTGACCTTATTTTGTGATTATAGCAATTTCAAGTTATCTTTCTAGTTAGTTGCAGGCTTATTTATGTGATTATATATATATATATATATATATATATATATATATATACTTACTACACACACTTATACACACACACACAGATATACCACGCACATATATACTTACTACACACGCACACATGTCTATATATATATATATATATATATATTATATATATATATATATATTATATATTTACACACAAACATACCATGCACATGTATACATACATCCTTACCCCACACGCACGTATTTATACATATAGCACACCCCTTACTCGCGGGTACCCCGTCCCCCTCCATTCTTTACCCCTCACATTTAGCCTATGACGCAGTCTGGTGACGTCACGCAGCCCAGACACCGTCATCCCCGGTTTCACTCACCGGCTCACCCCGCGCGGCTCTGCCCGGCTTCCGGGTTCGAAGGAAAAGACCGAAAGTCACGCGGACAGGCACCATAGAGGTAGCGGGGCTCTGTCCTCTACCATAGAGAGGAGAAGAGCGGCCCCTGCAGGCTGGAGGGAGACACACACACACCTTAATTTTGTGTCTATAGTCCTTTTTTAATCTAAAGCCCTCTCCAACCTAAAACCTTTCTCACTCATGGCTACGGTGACCATATTATCCCCGGGACAAGCCAGGACATTTAGCGCATACGCGAACGGCGAGCTCCAACCGTATAAGCGCCTGTCAAGCGTGCGCACGAGCCACTGGCCACTTGCCGGACGCGCATGAGCAAGCACCAAATAAAAACGGGACGTCTGGTCACCCTACTTCATTGCCCCTTACCTCTGAAATGCTTTCCCCCTCAATATCCAACTGGCACCTCTACACCTCAATAGCCCATCTTTAAACACACCTCTTCAGCGAAGCATGTGGGTACTTCCGTGGCTGATACTATACAGCTCAGATGCACTGACCTTGGCCCCTTGCAGACGCACTTACCTGAACGTCCTGCTTCTACCTCTGTAATTTCTCCTACTTACCACTTAGATTGTGAGCTCTTCGGGGCAGGGATTCCCTTTCCCAATGTTACTTTGATGTCTGAAGCGCGTATTCCCATTATGTGCTATATTATTATGTGTTTTATTCATTATTGGCACGTGTATTACTGCTGTGAGGCGCTACATACCCGGAGGGCGCTCTATAAATAAAGATATACATACACACTACGCTCCCTTGGTGTTCGGGCGTCTGGCTTTCTTCCCACCTCAACTATCGTTCCTTTCGGGTATACATTGCTAACTCCTGATCTACCTGTCGGTGTACCTCGAGGCTCGGTTTTGGGACCTCTCCTCTTTTCTCCCTATACACTCTAATTTGGTGACCTTATTAGTTCATTCGGTTTCTATTGTCACCTGTAAGCAGATGACACGCACCTGTATCCAACACCGAACCTCACATCTGCAGTACAATCCCAGCTCTCCAACCCTCTCATGGCAGTCTCATCCCCGCCTCCTTACCGCCGCCCTACTGCTCCTTTTGGAATCCCAGCCTCAAATGACGCCGCGGACGTCACCAACGTGCCGTCGCACAGCGGCGCGTTACCATGGAGACGCGACGTCATATGACATCGCGCCGTCACTTTGCCATGGCAACAAGACGCCGTCTGACGCCACGTGGGTGACGTCGCGGCCACGCCATTTGACGCGGGGATTCCAAATGAGCAGGAGGGCGGCAGCAAGGAGGCGGCCGACACAGGTAAGTGCTTTCCCTTTAGATCCGATAGGCCCGAGAGGGGGCGGCAAAAGCATATGGGGGCGGAAATTTTTGCCGCCCCAAAATGTTGCCATCCTAGGCTCGGCCCTAACGGGGAAATCTGCCGCTGTATTTCCTTTAATTATCCCCTCATATTAATGCTATTGCTAAATCTTGCTGCTTCTTTGTAACACAATACGGTGTTTCCTCTGTTCTTCCGCTACGAACGTGTTAGGGATGTGCACTTGACCCCGCGTTTTCGGATGATGTCACCTGGAGCATTAGCAACAATAATGCTAATAAACCGGTTTATGTCTGTTTCCAAATCATGCAAAGAACTGGACAAGGTAAACCCAAGACAGGACAAGGCCAGTTAGAAGGAGGAAACTACTTAGACATACTGCAACATCCAAGTCAAGCAGGAAAACGAACACAAGGTTTTGCCTCTTTTTCGGTTTGGGCCCAGTGTGTAGATCGGAGCCAGGGGCTAAATTAATCTGGATCGTAGACGATTGGGGGGGGGGGTCTGGATTACCACAATCCCCGACTCGCTCTTCTCTAATTACACACACATAAATATCATATCAGGCGTCTGTCTCGTAGCCGTGAGCGCGGAGGGAGATCTGCTGAGGAATTATTTATCTGCTGCTTCTGTATTCAGACATAGTCTGAGCTCCTGTTCCTGTGTATCAGTTACAGGGGAAACTAGAGCAGTGGTGCCAGTCTTCAAGACTCCCCCAACAGGTCAGGTTTTGAGGATATCCCAGCTTCAGCGCAGGTGGAACAGTCTACGACTGAGCCACTTATTGAGTCACCTGTGCTGAAGCAGGGAGCCCCCTGATTGAGCCACCTGTGCTGAAGCAGGGGTAGCCTCACAACCTGACCTATTGGGGGGGGGGGGGGGGGGAGAGATCTGGAGTTGAGCACCACTGAACAAGAGCTCATGCAGAACCATGGAGAGAGACCACGGAGAGTGAATGGACCACTTGTAGGGACCACAGAGAAAGCACTATCCAGCTAAGACAGGGGCATGGTCTGTGTTGAGACTTTTGTGTTCATATGACATCCTACAGGTGTCTGTCCCATCAGAGGTATTGGGGGGAGGGGGGGTGATAGCCCCTTCCTCCCCTAGGTCCTGCTCTGGATTCATCCTTGGTTTCCTCAGCATGTCACACGTCCCCTATCACGTTTCTCTGCTGTGAAAAGCTTCCTGAAACTTTAATGAGGTCACCAGACCCAGATCAACTGTAGCCAATGGGAGGCCAAGGAGTCCTGCACCTGAGATGCTCTGTACATTGGGAGATGCTCTGCACACACAGGACCCTCTGCCCCACAGAACACTCTC
This sequence comes from Ascaphus truei, assembly GCF_040206685.1. Taxonomy (NCBI): domain Eukaryota; kingdom Metazoa; phylum Chordata; class Amphibia; order Anura; family Ascaphidae; genus Ascaphus; species Ascaphus truei. The sequence continues at coordinate 57,409 of NW_027454172.1, read as the reverse complement.
TCATCCTGCTCTCCCCCCGACCTCTGAAGCTGCCGCCATGAGTCAAGGGCAGGGCTTCTGGAAAGTTTATAAAGCAAAAGTTCTGCAAACGTTCAATGCAGAACAAGAGGGAGAGGCACAGGAGGAGGTAAGGGGGTGGGGGAGAATGAGAGAGAGGAGAGGGGGGAGACAGGAAGAGGTAAAGGGGAGGGGGGAGGAGGAGACAGGAGGAGGTAAAGGGGGGGGGAGAATGACAGAGGAGAGGGGGGAGACAGGAGGTAAATGGGGGGGAGATAGGAGGAGGTAAAGGGGGGAGAATGAGAGAGAAGAGGGGGGAGACAGGAGGAGGTAAAGGGGGGGAGAAGGAGAGGGGAGATACAGGAGGAGGTAAAGGGGGGGGGGGGTGAATGAGAGGAGAGGGGGGAGACAGGAGGAGGTAAAGGGGAGGGGGAGACAGGAGGAGATAAAGGGAAGGGGGAGACAGGAAGAGGAGAGGGGGGAGACAGGAGGAGGTAAAGGGGGGAATGAGAGAGAGGAGAAGGGGGAGACAGGAGGAGGTAAAGGTGGGGGGAATGAGAGAGAGGAGAGGGGGGAGACAGGAGGAGGTAAAGGGGATGGGGAGACAGGAGGAGGTAAAGGGGGGGGGGGATGAGAGAGAGGAGAGGAGGGAGACAGGAGGAAGTAAAGGGGAGGGGGAGACAGGAGGAGGTAAAGGGGAGGGGGAGACAGGAGGAGGTAAAGGGGAGGGGGAGACAAGAGGAGGTAAAGGGGGGGAGAATGAGAGAGGAGAGGGGGAGACAGGAGGAGGTAAAGTGTGTGTGTGGGGGGGGGATGAGAGAGAGGGGAGAGAGAAGGCAGTCTAGGACATTTGGTTGTGGCTGTTTCACCGCGAACAAATGGCCACCGGCACTTCGCCGTTACTCCCCCCGCCGCCAGAAGCTGCCGCCGCTGGACCCTTCGCCGCCGCCCCCTAAGGTAAGTGCCTTACCCTAAAACCCCTAAAATTAACCCCTTACCCTAAACAGTAATACAACTTACCATAGAAGCGGCCGGTGGCGAGGATTCCAGCGGCGGATCGGCTGCTGCGGGGTAAGTCGCGGCGAAATGGCTGCAACCAAATATTCCATTCCGACAGGAGGAGGGGGATAGGGGGAATGAGAGAGAGGAGAGGGGGGAAATACAGGAGGAGGTGGAGGGAGAGGGGAAGAGAGAGAGGAGAGGGGGAGACACAAGAGGAGGTGGAGGGAGAGGAGAAAGAGAGGAGAGGGCGGAAATCCAGGAGGAGGTGGAGGGAGATGGGAAGAGAGAGAGGAGAGGGGGAGACACAAGAGGAGGTGGAGGGAGAGAAGAATGAGAGAGGAGAGGGCGGAAATCCAGGAGGAGGTGGAGGGAGATGGGAAGAGAGAGAGGAGAGGGGGAGACACAAGAGGAGGTGGAGGGAGAGAAGAATGAGAGAGGAGAGGGCGGAAATCCAGGAGGAGGTGGAGGGAGAGGGGAATGAGAGAGGGAGACACAAGTGGAGGGGGAGAGAGGAATGAGGGAGGGGTGGGGGGGAAATACAGGAGGTAAAGGGGGAGGGGAAGAGGGGCATGAGAGAGAGGAAATGGAGAGACACAGGAGGAGGTAAAGAGGGAGAGGGGAAGAGAGAGGAGAGGGGGGAAACAGGGAGAGGTAACGGGGAGGATGGGAGAGGAGAAGGAGACAGTAGGAGGAAATGTGGGTGCAGGGGAGGTGGGAGACACGGGAAGGGGTAACAGAGGGGCATGCAATGTGGCCATGCGTTGTCAGAGTTACATGTCCCTGTCTATTACAGAGTTACACTGCGGAGGTAATAGAGCCAGACACTCCGGATGTGGAAGACGAGGGGTTAAACATGTCACACCTTGCACGGAAGGTACAGAGCGCAACATACACCTATTTATATTGATGTATACCTTTGTATAGTGACGTATACTGTACCTGTGCGTAAAGATCTATACCTGTGTGTATAGGGATGTATACCTGTGTGTAGTGACGTATCTGTGCATAATGATCTATACCTGTGTGTATAGGGATGTGTACCTGTGTGTGTATAGGGATGTGGCATGTGTACCTGTGTGTATAGGGATGTATACCTGTGTGTGTATAAGGATGTATACGTGTGTGTGTGTGAGTGTGTGTGTATAGGGATGTATAACTGTGTGTGTATAATGATGTATACGTGTGTGTGTGTGTGTGTGTGTGTGTGTGTATAGGGATGTATAACTGTGTGTGTATAAGGATGTATACGTGTGTGTGTGTGTGTATAGGGATGTATAACTGTGTGTATAGTGATGTATACCTGTGTGTGTATAGGGATGTACACCTGTGTGTATAGTGATGTATACCTGTGTGTGTATAGGGATGTACACCTGTGGCTATCGTGATGTACACCTGTGTGTATAGTGATGTATACCTGTGTGTATAGGGATGTATACCTGTGTGTATAGTGATGTACACCTGTGTGTATAGTGATGTACACCTGTGTGTATAGGGATGTACACCTGTGTGTATAGGGATGTACACCTGTGTGTATAGGGATGTACACCTGTGTGTATAGTGATGTACACCTGTGTGTATAGTGATGTACACCTGTGTGTATAGTGATGTACACCTGTGTGTATAGTGATGTACACCTGTGTGTATAGTGATGTACACCTGTGTGCATAGTGATGTACACCTGTGTGTATAGTGATGTACACCTGTGTGTATAGTGATGTATACCTGTGTGTATAGTGATGCATGCCTACCGACTTCATTGCTCTTGCTGATAACACAACATATCGCATTATAACACAGATTATCAGTTTCCATAGGATTCGGTGGCAGTGATAACACAGAATATAGTCACAGACTTTCCCATCATAACGTGGCAGTGTGAGCAATATCCCCAGCTACATCTGTATGTGTGGTGACGCATCTGTATATAGTGACATGTGGCATGCCTTTAAGCCTGACCTAACACGTGTGGGATACATACAGTACTGTTGGGAGGAGCGTGTGTCCTGTGCATGTTGTGTGATGCTGAGTCACGGGTGATACGTGCGCGGTGGTATAGCCTTGTGTGATGCAGCTGTGTCACATGGGCGCATGTCACTGTCCCTCAGGAGCGGGGTGCCCATGTGACACATGTCACTGTCCCTCAGGTGCAGGGTGCCCGTGTGACACATGTCACTGACCCTCAGGTGCGGGGTACCCGTGTGACACATGTCACTGTCCCTCAGGTGCGGGGTGCCCGTGTGACACATGTCACTGTCCCTCAGGTGCTGGGTGCCCGTGTGACACATGTCACTGTCCCTCAGGTGCGGGGTGCCTGTGTGACACATGTCACTGTCCCTCAGGTGCAGGGTGCGCTGGGCTGGAGAAGCGTCACTTCCCTGTTCAGTAAAGAAGAGGAGCAGAGACCAGAGCAGGGAGCAGAGCAGTAAGTATGAGAGTGGGGGGGGGGGGGGGGTAACGAGAAGAGATAATGAGTGGGACTGAGAAGGGATAAGAGGGGGACTAACGAGGGACTCCCACCTCCCACAGGCCCTCAGCCTCCTGCCCATCGGAGGCCACCCCACATGAGAGGAGCTCTTCAGGTCTGTGGGACGTGTTCGCCAACCGGTGGCAGCAGAGCTCTGTGGAGCCGCCTGAGCCACAGGGGGTCCTGGCAGAGCCCCCGGAAGAGCACAGCGAAGCTCAGTACCCTGAGGAGATGCCCTTCAAGTGGGGATTCCTGACCAGCAAACTTGCAGAGCTGAGAGGCAAAAGCGACTAGATGCCCACGTCATGGAGGAGTCATGTGACCAAGATCCCGCCCCACTAAAGATATGTGACCTGAGTCCCTGTCCCAGAGCAGCCATGTGACTTTTAGACCCCGGCACAGTGAAGTCATGTGACCTGAAACCCCACCTGTGAGGAGCCATGTGTGCTGTGACTCCACCCCTAGGAGCCATGTGATTAGAGAACCTTTGCAAGATAAGCCGTGTAACCTGAGACTTCACCCCCTAGGAGCTGCCATGGTTTAGGACCCACAGACCACCACATGACCTCACAGTTGGGACACTGTGGCCCAGATCCACAAAAGGGTGCTAAGTACTAGCACACTTTTACTCTCAATCATACATGTATGCTAACGCTTAGCACCCCTATATGGATCAGGGCCTGCAAATTTTCCTTAGTTACTAAACCCTGACTACTGCAGCACCCCCCCCCCCCCCCACTAATCATCCAGCTCCCCCACCCCTCTCACCCCCCATTTGTATGAGGAGCTGGGGTAGGACACGTGAGAGATGTGCGATTCTGACGTGTGTGTTTTCCTGTTTTGCCACAGGCTCAAAAGTAAAGTAATGTTCCCACAGCCAGTGTGTGCCGAGTCCTGGGGAGAAGACACGGAACATAGGGGGAGGGACACAGAACCGAGAGCAGGGGGCTCATGGAACATAGGGGGAGGGACACAGAACCGAGAGCAGGGGGCTCATGGAACATAGGGGGAGGGACACAGAACCGAGAGCAGGGGGCTCATGGAACACAGGATGGAACACGGAACACAGGGTGTGACAGAATGGAGGAGGGGGTGGGACACACGGATTCAGATAACGAGCAGTGAGGATACATTTAATAACAGATTTTACTAGCTCTGGTACATTTGTAAAGATACATCAACTGATCCAGGCCAGTGATCGAGCTGTAGGAGGAAGCTCACCGATCTCTGCACATCCTGGGAGATAAAGCCCACCCAGTAATAGCTGCTCCTGAGAGCAGAGAATCCAGGAAACAGGACTTTGTAACAAATGAATCAGTGGCCCTCCCACACTGTGAACTCCTGTGGCCCCTGTCTCTCTCTGTGGGCTCCGCGGCTTCTGTACTCCAGTGGCCCCTGTGACAACCTATACTCCCATGGCCCATTTCTCCTTGGGGTTGTGTCTTGCGCAGTGGACTTTTCAGGCCCCGGTCTCACACTGTGGACTCCCGTGGCCCCTGTCTCTCTCCGTGGCCGCCCATATTCCAGGCCCGCTGGCAGCTGTAGATCCACTTTATGACCCGCGCGTTCCTCTCAATCACGGACACCGGTGATTTCTCTTCTCTCTCCCCCTCGGGCTGTTGGACCCCGCTATCTCCGCTCCTCCCGTCCACGGATCTGAGGCTCCCCAATGGCGTTACGTCTCCCCCTATTGGGTAGAAACTCTCTAATAGGTTGAGCAGGCTCCCCTCCAACCCACAGCTCTCAAAGAAGCGCCGAGAGTCAGAGGAGGGGAGGTTGACGCATTCCTCCCGTGCAGCCTCTTGTGGGGGGAGATCACTAAAGGGAGGGGTCTTGCAGACAGTGGTATCCCCCATCCTACTCTGTGTCTTGGGCGAGGTTGGTACCCCCCGAGGGCAGTTCTGGGGGGGACCATGTGTGCTAGTGGAGCTTCTCTTTAATAGTGGCGACCCGTGGAACAAGCGGAGCACTAGTCCTGCCCCTGCCTCACCGTTCTCCTTGCCGGCTGGTGTCACATCCCGTCTCTGCCGGTAGATGATGAGCGAGTCCGGCCGACGAAGCCGCCTCCCACTGACCCTGCGCAGACACAGGGGAGTAGCCGTAGGGGAACTGGGAGCCTGAGCCAGCTCATTGTCCTGGTGGGGGGTGAGGAGTCTCCTGGGCGTGGCGGGGCTGAGGCTGGTGTTGAGAGTGGAGACTGTCTGTGGCATGTGGCCTCGATGTGGTGGAAGATGTCTCTGTGGCATAGCAGGGGTAGGGCTGGCGCAGGGAGCGGGGTCTCTCTGGGGCTCGTGGCCCCATTGTGGTGAAAGGGGTCTCCGTGGCATGGTGGGGGAGAGACTGGCGCAGGGGGCATAGTTTGCCTGTGGCTCGCAGCCCCGGTGCGGTGGGAGGAGTCTCCGTGCTGTGGCAGGGGTGAGGCTGGCGTTGAGAGCTGGGTTTTGCCGGCGCTCTATCACTTGCGGGGTCTTTACGTATTTAGCTTTATCCGCCTCCAGGCGGTCAGATGCCGAGGCCCCTCCCACGGGCCTGCGCAGGAGAGGGGACACAGGGGGGGTGACAGGTCTCATGGTGACGTCCGAGTTGGGATAGTCAGTCACAGCTCCAGAGGATCATCCCACAGGTTGGAGACACGAAGGGACACCGACGCTACAAGGATGGACACCGGAAACACGACCCCACCATGCAGAGAGACACAAAAAGGACACTCCCACTGAAAACAGAAAGGCAGTATCAGAAATGCAAGGGATTCTGGGAGAGCTATGTCAATGAGGAAGTGCAAGGGATTCTGGGAGGAGAGTTACTGGGCGTTTGCGAAGGATGAAAAGAGGAGGCAAATAGATAAGAAAGGAGAAATGTGTGAGAGGGACAGTGCAGGGAGGGGAGGGTGAAATCCCCACGTTATATACTGTATGGTAGCCTAATGGACACATGTATAAACAGCTGTATGTATGTATGTATGTATATGTATATGTATATATATATATATATATATATATATATATATATATATATATATATACACATACACACACACTGTATTCGGCATGTTACAGTATATATGTACATTGCTCTCCATGTCACATATCAGAATACAAACAAGTACGATTTACAGAGAAATACAGATTAATCTCAGTTTCAGAAGTATTTTACCCCTTAGCTACTGCAGCCCTAAATCCGCTCAGGTGCAAATAATTTGTTTAAAAGGTCACAAAATTAGTGAAATGGTTTCAGCCTGTGTGTAATCAAAGTGGTTTAACTTGTAGATCATTTCCCTGAGGTATATAAAGGCTTTCAAGCTGCAACTCACAGTGATCCAACACAGCAACCATGAGACCAAGGAGCTCTCCAAACAAGTCCGGGATAACGTGGCAGAGAGGCACAGAGTAGGAGCTGATTGCCCCTCTCAGCACAGTCACATCCATCATTAAGCGGTGGGAGATGCATCATACCACCCAGACACCACAGAGATCAGGTTGCCCTCCCAAACTGTGCAGCCGGGCAAGCAGGAAACTGGGTTGAGATGTCACTCTGAAGCCAACAATGACCTTGAGAGATCTGCAAAGCTCTGTGTCTGAGATGGGAGTCAGTGTTCACACAACAACAATAAGCCGGTCACTACACAAACTCCGGCCTGTATGGACGAGTGGCAAGAAAGAAGCCATTACTCAAAGAGACTCATCTGGTCTTTTTCACGTATGGAGTTTGTGAAAAGCATATATATGATACTGCAGACATGGGGAAAAGGTTTTGTCGTCAGACAAGACAAACAATTTACTTGTTTTAATCTAAATTCCAAGTGTTACATCTGGCGCAAGCCCAACACTGCACATCACCCGGTCGGTCAACACCATCCCAACTGTCAAGCATGGTGGCACCATCATGTTATGGGAATTCTTCCCTTCAGCAGGGACCGGGAAACTTGTCAGGATAGAGGGGAAAGTGGAGGCGAATCCTTGAGGAAAACCTGTCAGCCAAGACTCTGAAACTGGGGGTGAAATTCACATTTCAGCAGGACAATGGCCGAAGCACAAAGCCAAAGCCACACTGGAGTGGTTGACTAAGAAGATAATTGGGGTGTTCGGGCTTGCCTGGAGGGCTGGTGCTACGGGCATGCCACAGCACTCCCTCAGCTCCGGCCCACAACACGCCAGAGGCCCCATGCTCTTCCCCACAACAATGAAACTAATTGCCGGGGGGAGAGAGTGGGGCATCTGTCAGACTTGCCTTCTCTGGAGCGACCTTCCTCCATCGACATCATGACAACACGTTAACATGACGACGTGCGACGCCGCTGAGGTGGTCCGGCAGGTATATTCCAATGGAACACTCATGGCGAGACTGAAAGATCGCAGTCCATCAACGATCCCCACAAACAAACGGAATCAATTTTCCCAACAATGGGCAAAAATGTCCCTGCCCTACTGTGCAAAACTAGTAGCGACCGATCCAAAAAAAGACTCATAGCAGTAATCGCTGCAAAAGGTACGACTACCAAGTACTGACTTAAGGGGCTGAATACTTCTGCAACCAGTACATTTCCTTTGCTGACATTTAATCTCCTCAAATAACAGTGTTGAGTTTATAACCACTACAGCTTTGTAGCTTAGAATAAAAAGTTAGTTTGAAAAACTGCGCATACATTATATGTACACACAGACACACACCCTCCCTCTACCTAAGTGATGGTCCATTCCAGACCCCCACCCCAACCAAAAGCCAGTGTCTAAAAATATTGACAGCTGAGAATAGCAGGGCACATAAAGGGCCAGAGAGAGGGGGAGCTGCCCGGGCCAGGACCCTAGATACACCAGAACCAGACTAGAAGCAGGTCAGAACAAGGCCAGAAGCAGTCCCCAACAGGCTAAAAGAAGGCCAGAAGCAAACGAGAACCAGGCCATACCAGCTGAGGCAAAGTGAGAGATACAACGACAAATTCCACATTGGAGATGCAAACAGAACATGAAGAGTAGGCTTTTGGTTTGGACGCTGGCCTCTGAAGTGGGAGATGTCATTAGAGATCTCCGCTTACAGAGAACCTGGTACAGGAGTGCAGAGCATCTTAGGTTCAATGTTCCTGCAATGAGCTATTTCCAGGGTAACAGAACAGGGTAACGCTTCTAATCTTACCTCAACAAGTCGGATCCAGGGTCAGCGAGAATCTCAGGAGTTGCCCTGAGCAGAGTGTGCATCTGAGTGTGTGACGGAGAGCCAAGTGTGTGTGTCAGGAAGGTAGTGAGAGTGTGATAAAGAGTGTGCGAGGGTGCAGTGTGTGCGTTTCAATCTCAATGTAAATGTCTCAGTGTGTCTCTGTCTGTCTGTATCTCAATGTGTCAGTATCTCAGTGTGTCTGTAACTCAGTCTCAGTGCGTGTCTGTGTCAGCGTCTGTATCTCAGTCTGTGTGTGTCACACAAGGAAATCTCCTCCCCTTCCAGATGGGATCATTTTTTCCCTTCTCATTATGAGTTTGCCCTCTAAGCCAACATTAACCCCTGCCATCACTCCCATACTGTCATTAACTCCGTCCCTGCCTCTGCTATCTCCATTAACTCCTTCCCTGCCTCTGCTTTCTCCATTAACTCCTCCCCTACGTTCCCAAAGCAGCAGCTTCCTATAGGGTAACGCTGAGATAAGTGGGTGAGGGGGTCCAGAATGTGCCCTGAACATGCAGCACCAACAAATGGAAGAAAAGAGAATGATCGCAGACATTGGGGGGGGATCAGAGAGAAGGTGGGGATATCAGGCAGCGGATATAGGCCGAGTATACAAGAGCCTCACCCTGGCCATTATTTAAAAAACAAAAAAACAATAGTCCCTTCCTCTTCGGTTCCAGCGTCTTCCTGAGGTCAGACGGAGCCAGGGAAACGGTCACATTTGGGGTGTGATGGGGGGGAGCGGAGAGGGTATACACACAGGACTAGGACATACACAAGTTCAGACCGTAGCGCTGTATGCTGCTTTAGAAACGCGTTAGATTGTCAGCTCTATAGGGTAGGTAGATGTGCGTGTGCTGCGGGGGAGGGGCTCTCGCTGTGGCCCTTATTCTGTAAACTTATCGCATGGGACGCCCCATTGTAATGGAGCTTTCCTGTGCGCCGTTTATAGAATAGTGGCCTGTCTCTGGGTAACTGCACTCTGTAATTAGGCATGCGAGCATTTAAACGAGTACACCTAATTAGTGTCAGCTCTTAGGGGCAGGCCTGTAATCGCCTGTAGAATTCTGCAACTTATATGTGTATTTTGCTCCACAATGCGCTGTGGGACCCTCTGGCAGGGAGGAGGGCCAGGCACATTCTTATTGCTCTGTTCCCATGTCACAGTCCTGATTCATGTTATACCCACTGTGCTGGTATCAGATTGCAGTCTGAGGGGCTAGAGGTCAGCATGGAGCAGGTGAATAAACACAGACAGGGGAGTGCCAGGAGACCCACTGACTCCAGATTATTCAGGGCAGGTTCAGTCTTGGTTTAAATCAAATGGAGGGTGATTTCCTGACTCCAGATTATCAGGGGCAGGCTGAAGACATTCCTGGCTTTATATCAAATCCTTAGACTGCAGATCACACATTGCGTGGGGTAGGCAGGACATTCAGGTCTTTTACAGTGTTACCAATACATAAGATTATCACAGACATTGTAACCATCTTGTGAACTTGGTGTGGACTTTGCCCCTTGACCCCTGGTCTGAGGTCTCACCATACACACGCAGGAAGGTTGGGACATTTAGTAAATATCTTCTTACGGATCATAAACAGGTCGTAACCACCACTAGAAGAGGTATTGCATGTTAATACTACACTTGGTCAGCAGTTGCGTCCGTCAGGTCACATTGCAGAGGATTACTCTGAATGAATTGTGTCTTTCAGCACAGACCTTTAGCTGCAGCAGTGGAAGGCGTTGGTGCCCTTATCTCGGTACAAAGTCTGTGCTCACGCTGTGGGAGGGGTGGTTGGGCGGGTGGAGAAGTCCAGGTGTCACCACGCAACATACCGACAAGGAAGCAGCTCAGCACCTCCTCCCGCTGGGTGCCAGACCCACTAACTGCCCCCTTACTCCCCAACCGGCAGGACTGCCTCTCCGCCACTGCTGCTGATAACCTAATCCCAGAGTGCCTCAACTCAGCACTGCATGCAGAGATAACATGCAACATAGCGCATTATTCTGGTAGCAAGGTTACATATTCACTGGTCATTGCCAGCATCTTCCTACGGGAGGCAACACACGACCGACACACAAACTGCTTCATTTCACAATTTATTAACGGTGGCAACATTACAATAAATTACACATTTTGTTTGAACTTTTTTTTTCTTTTTTCATAAAATATATGTTCTTTTATTCCCCATGAAAAATTAAAAAACACAAGAAAACGTGTGGTTCTTGTTACATTTGCCTCTGGTTCTTGGTTTTATGGGCTTGTCTTGTGCTGGTGAATAGTGCGCTTGTTGAAACAATGGTCTTTTAACCCTTTAAAAAAATGCCAGAGGGGCAAGTGTCATTTTGGAAGAAAGAAGACTAATCCGTTTGTGCAAAACTAAGTGCGGAGATGTACCCCTCTGGAATTGGGGGTCACGGCGTGGGGGTGCAGAACCCCAGCAAAAAAAAAAAAAAAGCCTTTGAATGCTGACATCACAGCGCAGAAAAGGGCGGGTGACACGGGACAGAAGGTTTATAGAGAAGACAAGGATACTGCCTCCCTGAGCTGTACTGAAGGCAGTCTCAACTTTAAACAGGTGTGCCACTTAAACCATGAGTGACATGAGTGACAAGAGGCAGCCATCAGTTCCCATGAGTGACAGAGCCCAGCAAGTGGGATTCTCATCTTCAGCTGCTGCAGCACGTTCCCATCCTGGTATAAATAAATACATTCGCACAGTCGGAATGAAAGCTGTGCACACAATTCCATTCACACACCGTGATAGTGAGGAGACAGCAGCAAGGGATCACACACACACACTATACTCCATGGGGGGAGTCTAGCACTTCCACTGAAAAGTGCACCATTACCACATTCTCTCTTCGGCCAGGAACCACACTGCACGTGGCAGCAGCACTGCAGATGGGGAGTTATTATCCAATACCTTCAACTTTCCAGGGCACATGTGGGGAGAGGGGAAGGGGAGTCTTGGTAACAAGATAGGAACCCACGCCCTGCAATACAACAAGGCCAAGAGACTGAGGGGTGAATTTGCACAACAGGAATCATAAATGTACACCTCTTTCAAGCCCTTTCGTGCTACAACAGAGTACTGCAGTCACCTCCATGGGGTAATTCTGTCAGCACCTTTCTCATGCTCGACTGATGAAAGGAAATGTTACCGATGAGGCACAGGGAGGTAAAGTGACCAACGGCTGAGGCATGAATGTAAAACCCTTCCGTTGCCAGACGGGCAAAGTTTTGCAGGCCACTCTAGCAGCGAAACAGTTATTACAGTGCTGTCCCTCTCCATGTTAGACTGTGGAATATGAGCTGGGCCCCGGAGCTGGTCATGTGATTAATACCCAGGTTGTGCCAGAGCCGCCGCCGCCCTCCTCCTCTCCCGGTGGTGGGTATCACGTGTCCCACGTGAAGTCTCTGAAGGCGATCTGGATGAGCCGGAGCTCCAGCTGGAAAGCATCAGGCCGCTCCTGGGGGTTGGCGGAGAGCATCTGTCGCAGGAGCCGCTTCATGTGGCAGTTCATGGACTTCTTCTTCATGGGCAGGGGCAGCTCCAGTTTGGGGTTCTCCAGCAGCGCCTCTCCCACTGGCACCACCTGCGCCCCGCGCTGCACATAGCCACCCAGCAGCCTCTTCTTGGTATGGGCGTCAGTGATGGTGATCCGCTCCAGCATGGCCCACAGGATAATACCCAATGCGAATATATCGGCCTTGGCCGTGTAGTGCCCCTCCCAAACCTCAGGTGCCATATAGAAGTCGGTGCCACATGCGGTGGACAGGAAGCTCTTGTTGACACTGGCCGGCTCCTCAGGGTTCAGGCCGGAGGCAGAACACACTTTGCTTAGGCCAAAATCGGCCACTTTAAGGGTGGGCTCGTCTGCCCCCTCCCGGGCCTTGCACACCAAGATGTTGTCGGGCTTCAGGTCGCGGTGGATGATCTGGTTCTTGTGCAGGAAGGCAAGGGCGCTACTCAGCTGTAGCATGAAGCTGGTGTTGGTGCGTCGGCTGGGCCTCCGCTTCAGGAGGTACTCGTTCATGTCCCCCCCGTCACAGAAATCCATCACGAACCACAGGCAATAGCTGGTGCGCGGGTCGAAGGCGATCTCCCCCTTCAAGGACGTCTCCACCAACTTCAGGGGAACAAGAAGAAACATTTCACACGTGGGCAGAGCCGAGTGAGGATGAGTGGTGTATGAGCGTGAAGCCTCCAGCACAGCAGGGGTTACCCAGAGTCAGTACCAGAGATCTCACATGTATCAAAATGAATATGGATGATACGAAGAAATACCATCAATACCACCCGCTTATCACCCACCCGTCAGGCCAGCTTCCCCGTGTCACTAAATGGTAACCTATTCCCTGGATGCTTCATTGCCTTCACAATCAAGTGCTGCAGGGGTAGGAGCCACGGGTTGGGTCTTTAATTTGTGGAAATTAATGCACAATGCATTACTGGACTCTGGCAGTGGAAGGGTTAAGAAGTGCATCTATGAATTTTGGGCTTAACCTAAAAGAATCCTAAAGTGAGGTCAGAGTTAACCCCTTTGCTCCCAGAAAAAAGACCAGTAACGCTCATGACTGAAGGACTGAACAGTATGTTTTTGTGCAGTCCAAATTACAGAAATAGCTAAGCGTCCTGCTACGTTATATGAATACACAGGCCCTCACCCCCCCCCCTCCCTTCATCTAACCCCAGACTCCTGCTCCCCATCCCCCGCACCGGCAGGTAGAGCGCTGAGCTGGACCCATGCAACATCCTCTGCACCATGCCGTCCCTCTGCAGCACGCACTCCTCCAGGTGGATGACGTTTGGGTGCTGGCTCTGGATGCTGCTCAGGGCCCAGAACTCACGAAGCGCCAGTTCCACATTCTCCGGGGCCTGGCAGCGGATCTTCTTCACTGCCACCCGTGCACCCGTTCTGCGCACCAGGGCTTCATACACCACCCCATAGCTTCCACGGCCCACCTGCCGGATCAGGTCATACTTGGGCTGGCTGCTGACCATCTTCAGGCTCACTGCAGAGAGAAGTTACCATCATTTATAGATCGGGCTGCTGCATAGACCATAGCACAGCACAACAATAGACAATTGTACAGAGAGACAATGACCAATCAGAACACTCCGCCCAGACAGAATGTCCTGATTGGCTTAAATGGCTGTCATGGAAACACTGAAATCACATTCTACACGACAGGTCACCAGCCCACAAGTTTATTTATTGCGGTGTATATACAAATACCATTATGGCATCACTGTGTATATACACAATGTCATAACTTCAGCCTCTGTGTGCATAAGTAGAAAACAATAGAGTCCTCCAGCGCGTAGTCTAGTCTACGCGCTGGAGGACTATTGTTTTCTACTTCCTATTTTTTTGCAGGAATTTGAATAGCCTCCTTTGGACTCTAGCTGCAGGACATTAAGTATATATTTATTTCTATTTTTAGTGTTTTATTAAGATTGGCACGCTTCATGTACTACTGTTAAACCAGAGTGTACACATTTATCTTCTGTGTGTATAAGTACCTACTTATCAGGGAGTTTATAACATACCACTCCAATTGGGGTTTCTCTCTCCACATTTTTATCAGGATAGATAGAAACACATATATACATATCCTGATGTTCCGTCTGCATGTCCCGCTCTCCCTTGTGTATATGTATCTATACATGTATCATGTCACCTTAGGTCTGTTCTCCTTTGTTTACACAACTCCCTCTCATCTGCATATTTATAAATAATAATTTAAAAAAAAAAATCATATATTACTCAGTCTCTCACACTCCAAAAATACATAAATAAATCTCACAATACCGCACACAATAGTGATTTATTGGGCATATATAGTAAGATTTGAGGGATATACATACACACAGAAGTACTAATTTATTCTGCACTATCGCAACTGGACTAACACGGCTATTTCCGATACAGAGATATAGATATAGATAATCTCCAATAAAGAATATCACGTGAGCACATTCACATGTCTTAGGCCGAGCTCTGCCTACTGCACGATGTGGCGTGCGCGCGCCTCTGTCTGCTGGGTGATGTGTGCTCATCCCCAGCAGGCTGAATGACGCGACTTGGAGGCGGGACTTCCATATCCTCCGTCAGCCACATAATAAAAAAAAGAAACAAGAAACAAAGTGTGTGTGATTTTATTGGCTGGCGAAGTACACAACTTCAGTTGTCTCCCTCAAGTGCAGCAGAGTCAACGATTGTACTTCGCCGCCGGGAATCATTTGTAGTTTGACAACTCCCATCGACAAACATTAAAGTAGGCGTGTAATATAGTGCGTGCGCACGCACGTCAATTAGAATTGGCTGTGCCCAGGCCTGGCGTCCTATACTTCAGCCGCGCGAGCACACGGTAGTGAGCGGTGGCGCGGCAGATCACAGCAAATACATGAAGTTATATTTTCTTGCTGCTGCCGCACCACGTGACGCTGCCAAGCCAATCACAGTGTGGGTATCACTGTGACGTCGATAGCCACGCCCCTAGCCGCGCGCAAAACATTTTACAACATATAAACGAAACGCGCGCCACATGCATGTGCAAACGCCAGGCACGTGCGCACCAGCGCCTCCTATATAACAAGCCTCAGACAGGTCTGCACTCCTGCCTTTCACCATTATCGCCCAGCATACAGTGCTTCCACTGCAGCAAGGGATTATTAGAAATGACATGCAAATGAGCACACAATATGTCACCTTTTGCCTGGACTTTGCTTAAATGGGCTCCATGTGAATGGATATTCCAGGCAAAAGGTGACACATTGTGTGCTCATTTGCATGTCATTTCCCAGAATCCCTTGCTGCAGTGGGAGCACTGTATGCGAGGTGATAATGGTTGAAAGGCAGGAGTGCAGACCTGTCTGAGGCTTGTTATATAGGAGGCGCTGGTGCGCCTGTCTAAGACATGTGACACCTGTCTAAGACATGTGAATGTGCTCACAAGTGATATTCTTTATTGGCTATATTGTAACAGTGGAGGTTTTTTGTCACCTTTTTCACCCACCATAACTTAAAAAAATGTGTAACACACACACACACACACACACACACACACACACACACACACACACACACACACCTTAAATAAATGTGTAACACACACACACACACACACACACACACACACACACACACACACACACACACACTCTACGTATGTATGAATTCGCATACATCTTCCGTGTATATATAGCACTACGCAGATAAATATAATTGTACCCCCAGTCTCCCGCTCTGTATGTACATTGCACTGTGTGTACATTTACCATACCGTACTTCTGTATTCATATATAACATTACCTCACGTCAGGTCCTTTCTCCTCTGGCCGCCGCCATTTTCTCCCGCGCGCTCCCGAGCAGTATCCAAGAACGCGCACTCTGAGCCCCGCGCGCATGCTACGTCACGGAGAGACACGTGGGCCTAGTCCGCTCCATCAATAGGAAGGGAGAGATTTGAAGGGCGGGCGCGCGTGCGTGTAGAAGGCGGGACGTCACAACAAGGCGGAGAAAGAGCGGGAAAGCAGGAAGGATAGACCACGTGACACTGAGGGAAGAGGAGGCTCTATGTATTATTAGTGACCCGTCCTATTTATTATTACTGGCCTGTCCTATTTATTATTAGTGACCCGTTCTATTTATTATTAGTGGCCCGTCCTATTTATTATTACTGGCCTGTCCTATTTATTATTAGTGACCCGTTCTATTTATTATTAGTGGCCCGTCCTATTTATTACTGGCCTGTCCTATTTATTATTAGTGACCCGTTCTATTTATTATTAGTGGCCTGTACTATTTATTATTACTGGCCTGTCCTATTTATTATTAGTGACCCATCCTATTTATTATTAGTGACCCGTTCTATTTATTATTAGTGACCCGTCCTATTTATTATTAGTGGCCTGTACTATTTATTATTAGTGACCTGTCCTATTTATTATTAGTGACCCGTCCTATTTAGTATTAGTGGCCTGTCCTATTTATTATTAGTGACCCGACCTATTTATTATTAGTGACCTGTCCTATTTATTATTAGTGATCCGTCCTATTTATTATTAGTGGCCGTCCTATTTATTATTAGTGACTCGTCCTATTTATTATTAGTGACACGTCCTATTTATTATTAGTGACCCGTCCTATTTATTATTAGTGACCCGTCCTATTTATTATTAGTGACCCGTTCTATTTATTATTAGTGGCCTGTACTATTTATTATTACTGGCCTGTCCTATTTATTATTAGTGACCCGTCCTATTTATTATTAGTGACCCGTTCTATTTATTATTAGTGACCCGTCCTATTTATTATTAGTGGCCTGTACTATTTATTATTAGTGACCTGTCCTATTTATTATTAGTGACCCGTCCTATTTAGTATTAGTGGCCTGTCCTATTTATTATTAGTGACCCGACCTATTTATTATTAGTGACCTGTCCTATTTATTATTAGTGATCCGTCCTATTTATTATTAGTGGCCGTCCTATTTATTATTAGTGACTCGTCCTATTTATTATTAGTGACACGTCCTATTTATTATTAGTGACCCGTCCTATTTATTATTAGTGACCCGTCCTATTTATTATTAGTGACCCGTCCTATTTATTATTAGTGACCCGTCCTATTTATTATTAGTGACCCGTCCTATTTATTATTAGTGACCCGACCTATTTATTATTAGTGACCCGTCCTATTTATTATTAGTGACCCGTCCTATTTATTATTAGTGACCCGTCCTATTTATTATTAGTGACCCGACCTATTTATTATTAGTGACCCGTCCTATTTATTATTAGTGGCCCGTCCTATTTATTATTAGTGGCCCGTCCTATTTATTATTAGTGACTCGTCCTATTTATTATTAGTGACCAGTCCTATTTATTATTAGTGACCAGTCCTATTTATTATTAGTGACCTGTCCTATTTATTATTAGTGACCAGTCCTATTTATTATTAGTGACCCGTCCTATTTATTATTAGTGACTTGTCGTATTTATTAGTGACCCGTCGTATCTATTATTAGTGACCCGTCGTATTTATTATTAGTGGCCCATCCTATTTATTATTAGTGACTTGTCGTTTTTATTATTAGTGACCCGTCCTATTTATTATTAGTTACTTGTTGTATTTATTATTAGTGACCTGTCCTATTTATTATTAGTGACCTGTCCTATTTATTATTAATGACCTGTCCTATTTATTATTAGTGACTTGTCGTATTTATTATTAGTGGCCCGTCCTATTTATTATTAGTTACTTGTTGTATTTATTATTAGTGACCTGTCCTATTTATTATTAGTGACCTGTCCTGTTTATTATTAGTGACTTGTCGTATTTATTATTAGTGGCCCGTCCTATTTATTATTAGTTACTTGTTGTATTTATTATAAGTGACCTGTCATATTTATTATTAGTGACCTGTCTTATTTATTATTAGTGGCCTGTCCTATTTATTATTAGTGACTTGTCGTATTTATTATTAGTGACCCGTCGTATTTATTGTGACCTGTCCTATTTATTATTAGTGACCTGTCCTATTCATTATTAGTGACTTGTCGTATTTATTATTAGTGACCCGTCCTATTTATTATTAGTTACTTGTTGTATTTATTATTAGTGACCAGTCCTATTTATTATTAGTGGCCCGTCCTATTTATTATTAGTGACTTGTCGTATTTATTATTAGTGACCCATCCTATTTATTATTAGTGACCCGTCATATTTATTATTAGTGACCTGTCCTATTTATTATTAGTGACTTGTCGTATTTATTATTAGTGGCCCGTCCTATTTATTATTAGTTACTTGTTGTATTTATTATAAGTGACCTGTCATATTTATTATTAGTGACCTGTCTTATTTATTATTAGTGGCCTGTCCTATTTATTATTAGTGACTTGTCGTATTTATTATTAGTGACCCGTCGTATTTATTGTGACCTGTCCTATTTATTATTAGTGACCTGTCCTATTCATTATTAGTGACTTGTCGTATTTATTATTAGTGACCCGTCCTATTTATTATTAGTTACTTGTTGTATTTATTATTAGTGACCAGTCCTATTTATTATTAGTGGCCCGTCCTATTTATTATTAGTGACTTGTCGTATTTATTATTAGTGACCCATCCTATTTATTATTAGTGACCCGTCATATTTATTATTAGTGACCTGTCCTATTTATTATTAGTGACCTGTCCTATTTATTATTAGTGACCTGTCCTATTTATTATTGCTGGCCCGTCCTATTTATTATTAATGGCCCGTCCTATTTATTATTAGTGACCTGACTTATTTATTATTAGTGACTAGTGATCTGTCCTATTTATTATTAGTGGCCGTCTTATTTATTATTAGTGACCCGTCCTATTTATTATTAGTGACCCGTCCTATTTATTATTAATGGCCCGTCCTATTTATTATTAATGGCCCGTCCTATTTATTATTAGTGGCCTGACTTATTTATTATTAGTGACTAGTGATCTGTCCTATTTATTATTAGTGACCCGTCCTATTTATTATTAGTGACCCGACCTATTTATTATTAGTGACCCGTCCTATTTATTATTAGTGACCCGTCCTATTTATTATTAGTGACCCGTCCTATTTATTATTAGTGACCCGACCTATTTATTATTAGTGACCCGTCCTATTTATTATTAGTGGCCCGTCCTATTTATTATTAGTGGCCTGTCCTATTTATTATTAGTGACTCGTCCTATTTATTATTAGTGACCAGTCCTATTTATTATTAGTGACCAGTCCTATTTATTATTAGTGACCTGTCCTATTTATTATTAGTGACCAGTCCTATTTATTATTAGTGACCCGTCCTATTTATTATTAGTGACTTGTCGTATTTATTAGTGACCCGTCGTATCTATTATTAGTGACCCGTCGTATTTATTATTAGTGGCCCATCCTATTTATTATTAGTGACTTGTCGTTTTTATTATTAGTGACCCGTCCTATTTATTATTAGTTACTTGTTGTATTTATTATTAGTGACCTGTCCTATTTATTATTAGTGACCTGTCCTATTTATTATTAGTGACCTGTCCTATTTATTATTAGTGACTTGTCGTATTTATTATTAGTGGCCCGTCCTATTTATTATTAGTTACTTGTTGTATTTATTATTAGTGACCTGTCCTATTTATTATTAGTGACCTGTCCTGTTTATTATTAGTGACTTGTCGTATTTATTATTAGTGGCCCGTCCTATTATTATTAGTTACTTGTTGTATTTATTATAAGTGACCTGTCATATTTATTATTAGTGACCTGTCTTATTTATTATTAGTGGCCTGTCCTATTTATTATTAGTGACTTGTCGTATTTATTATTAGTGACC
>NW_027454172.1:0-37223 GCF_040206685.1 Ascaphus truei | reverse complement strand
ACTAGGAATTTATTCAATTTATTTTATTTATGTATTTTTTTAAAAGCGGGGGCGGGACTAGGGGCGGGGTTGTGGGCGGGACTAGGGGCGGTGTTGGGGGCGGGACTAGGGGCGGGACTAGGTGGCGAGTAGATTTTTTGGTTCGGCGAGTAGATTTTTGGGTGATTTGTCAAGCACTGTATATATATATATATATATACAGGAAAAAGAAAACAGCTTAAGTCCTATCTGACTGTGGATGAGCCCATTATCTCTGTACTGTATATACTTCCAAAAGTGCATAATAGACTTGAGGACCCTCCGGGACGTCCTATAGTGGAGGGCACCAATTCTATTTTTTAACCAATTGCTACATTCTTGGATTTGATGTTTAGACCCCTTGTCACTATGGGTCTTTCCTACTTACAGGACACCACCCAGTTCCTGTTACACCGTAGGACGCTCAATACTAACACACCAAACATGCTCCTGGTTACCATGGATGTGGACAGCCTCTACACCTCCATTACTCATCGTGGGGGTGTGGAGGCTGTCCGTTTCTATCTTGCTCGGACACAAACATTCACTGATCAGGAGCAGGGTTTTCTTTTATCATTACTCAAGATGGTGTTGTTTGAGAACTATTTTTTGTTAGAGGATCGGTTTTTCAATCAGGTACGAAGGACCGCAATGGGTTCAAACGTGGCTCCCTCATACGCGAACATTTTGATGAACTTCATTGAGGATCACTATGTATACACCAATCCGTTATTTGAAGAATGTGCCATAACTTGGCAACGGTACATAGATGATATCTTCCTTGTGTGGTCGGGCAGCGTGGATTCTCTCCTATTGTTTCATCAGCAACTGAACATGGCCCTGGACACCATTAGTTTCGCTATGCACTATGACCTGAGGTCTGTTTCTTGGATACCAGAGTGTATGTATCAGGTAATGCCCTACAGACGGATCTATATCACAAAAGTACGGATCGTAACACTCTGTTATTACATGAGAGTTTTCATCCTTCTCATAGCATATGCTCCCTCCCCAAGAGTCAACTATATAGGGTGAAGAGGATTGTCAGTGAACCTGCGAACATGAACACTCAACTAAATCTAATGGTTGATACATTTATAGCCAGGGGCTATCCCCTGTCGGCATTGGAGACGGAAAGGACATTGGTATCCAATATGGACAGGGAACTTTTACTTTGTCCAAAACCAAGGAACAAGATGACGGGCAGAATTCCATTTGTTAGCACATATTCAACTGCTGGTGCTGACATTAGTCATCTCTTCCGTAAATTTTGGCATCTCATCGAAGCAGATGTGAAACTTAATAAAATGCTTACCGCACCACCATTGAAGTCCTATAGAAGGGCGCCCACGATAAGAGACTCTGTTATTCGGGCTGACTTTGGGACTGCAAAAACCACTTCTACAAGGTTTTTGAGCACACCACTCCAGGGAACATTTCCATGTCTTTCTTGTGCCCAATGCGGGAACATTCAAAAGGGCCCAACATTTACACATCCCCAAACAGGACGAAAATACCACATGAAGCATTACACCACATGTGATACAGATTTCGTGGTGTATCTGATCAAGTGCCCTTGCGGCATGGCTTACAGTATGTTGGCAAGACCACCCGCAAACTTAAGGAGAGTGTGAGCCAGCATAAATCCACGATTCAACGTCGGGTTCAAGATCAGCCGGTGTCCGCTCATATTTTGTCAGCAGGGCATGTTATCAGTCACCTATGGGTACAAATCATAGACCACGTCTTGAAACCGAGGCGTAGAGGTAATAGGGTTCTTACCCTTAAAAAAGTGAGGCCTACTGGATACACAAATTGGGCACTTTACAGCCCCGTGGTCTAAATCGTGATTACGACTTGACGGGTCTCTGAGAAGTGGACTTTATATGGCTTAAGGATACTAATATTGGTTATATGTCGGTGGGATGCTATTTGGGAGAGTGGCGTTTTATTACGTTGCTACCCCATTGGTGTCAACCATCACCATTTTGCTCCTTTGAGTCCATACTCATTCTATGTGTGTCCGTTTTATTTTATCGTATACAAGTGACCTGTTATTGGGGCTCTCCCAGGATTTCGTGTATGTTTGAAGGACTCTACTGTACGTGCTAGTTTTTGTACCTCCAGTCTTTTATTATACCCTATTTGCTGATATGGTATCTACCTGTTTGATGTTAGGGTACTAGCCCTTCTGTTCTGGACTATTCAATGGGTTTTGGAATGGTGGTATTTCTGTCCGTTTACTTTATCTGTTTCTTTTGCTCATACTGTCCTATTCATTCTCCCTCCAGTGCTCCCCTTTTATTCCCTCGTTTTATTTATTAGTTATGATTAATTAGATCTATTCCCTTCTGTTGCGTTACTCTTGTTTGCTTAGTCAGTCATTGTTGCTTTTATGTATATGCAGATGGAGATTTTGATTGCGGCTCATGTGGTTATTTCAAAAGGTACCCCCATACTTACAACACTCTGTACTAGGTGTTGAGAGAATTCATTTATTCTTTACTCTCAGCTATGTGCAATTTGAATATTAAGGGTAACATATGCTAATCTATGACATATGTATGTTCTCTGATTGGCTGTTTAGTTAAGCAGCATTGAATACACAGCTGCTGGGGTTTGTTAATTATGATCTTGATGGTTTTTCTATGTATGTTCTCCCTATATATTCTGCCCTTGCCTCATTGACAACACAGAGCTTGAGAAAAGACCTTGTGGTCTGAAACGTACGTTGCTCTGGAGTTTTTGTGATTGCCTGATGATTTTCTAAGATTAAATAATTATTTTTCTATTTTGAGTGTGACGATGTCTCAAATCTCATGTGATATGTTGTAGTCTCAAAGCAAAGAGAAAAGGTGATATGGAGATGTTTATTTGGATATTTGGATCGCACTACAGTATGTCCATTTTCTCTTTGCTTTGAGACTACAACATCCATATCACATGAGATTTGAGACATCGTCACTCACCTGAGCTGTACTCCAGCATTCACTAGGATCCCAGCCAACCCCGGGAAATTATTGCTGCAGGTTTGGAAGTGCCTGTTGATTTCTGGAAGAGTCCCCACTTCTGAGGTTTTTTCCACACAACAGCGCATCCAAATTTGGGAACGTATTACGCTATATTGTGCCTTTTATCTTTTTTACCATACATGTTTTGAAATCTGCGCTCCCCAATTATTGAATATACAAAAATGAAGGAAAGGAGGAGCACACAGGAGACTTGATTTGAGTTTTGAAAAACTTCAATAAGGTGTTCACAGCATCAGAGCTTTAGTACCGATAACGTTTCAGGACTAATGTGTCCCTACCTCTGAAGAAGGGACACATTAGTCCTGAAACGGTATCGGTACTAAAGCTCTGATGCTGTGAACACCTTATTGAAGTTTTTCAAAACTCAAATCAAGGCTCCTGTGTGCTCCCCCTTTCCTTCATTTTTGTGCCATTATCAGGTCCAGCCTTGAGACGCCGGGACCATTGGGAGGTAAGCACCAAAAGCAGAATTATACCTGCATGTCTTTATTAACAGTGGTGTGCCATTTATTTCTATGGTTGCTCCAATGATTGAATATAGTAAAACCCTATTCCGGAGCAGTCTTTATGAGGAACAGTCTGCTGAGAGACCTCAGTCTGGGGACTTCCCACTCATTTACTCCACATTACTTTTTACTCTTCTCCACACCCTGTGAATGCTCAGATGTAAAGCTGTATTTTTATGTTACTGGCCTCTGTAAAAGAACCTCCCATAATAACAGTTACTTCATGTGAATACGGAATGACTTGTGATTTAAACTCCACATACACTTTAATGCAGCAGTACTGGTTTCAACTTTTTTTGTTTTACTAAGTGTCTGTACCGTGTTAGCCAAGCTTAATAATCAAAAACGAATAGACGATACCGTTCTGTGGCTAACTAAATGCTTTTATTTGTGCGAACTTTCGAGATACACTGACCTCTTGTTCCGGTGGTGTTACAATGGATAAACAAAACACAGAACCCCAGCAAGCTCTTTTTGGAAACCCCTGAGCCCCCACAAAATATATATATGTATATGTGTCAAAATGGAGTGCTATTGAGCGTGGCATATGTATACAACAGACGCACAGAACCCCAGCAAGCTCTTTTTGGAAACCCCTGGATAAAGCAAGAAAGGATTTTACTTAAAAATAGTGCGTCCTGGAATGTATCTGACTGAAGCCTATCCCTCCCCCTGCGCAGTATGCGATTTATGACTCAAGATGATATTGGTCCCTGAATGTTAGTGATGTAATTGTATGTATGTGTGTACACATGAGCCTGAGTCTCCCGCGATGACATGGGGGATAACAGGAACAGGTTTCTGGGGTGGATGCCTTTGTTCTGGTTCAATGGTGCAGCGCCTCCATCTATAGTAAGCCCCAGGAATGTGGGGTAGAATCCTTACCACAAAGATTCCCCACAGGGATGAGATATTCCAGTCTCACACAAGGATTATCTTTAAAAGCAGCAGTCTCTTCATTCTCTTGGGCAGCAGCAGCAACAGCCGACAGGTACAGTTGATGCACATTCCACTAACTATTCTCCCTTGTGATGTCCCTGCCGCCACTCTGGACCCAAAGGGCATCCAGAGTGGGGCTAGCTCTTCCCTCACCCCCTAAGCAGGGTGAGAGGTATTTGGTCCACCTCACTAACTATGGCTATAGCAGCTCTACTCAGGAGCTGCTCACTCCTCTGCTTCCTAACTCTATCACTACTGTCAGACTGACAGAACAGAACACACTAAATAGGACATGCACTGCTCTTTTATGATCTCAGAAGGCACCGCCCCTGTGTCTCTTGCTTTGACACAGGGTCAGGTGACCTACCTCCACCACTCAGGGCAGTGCTTGAAGTGGGGGAAACCCATGATAACTCCTGGCAACCTGCCCTTACCAGGGATTATACCAGGAGGATGATAGAACTATAGCCCCATTTCTTACCAGGGCTACAGATAATCCCTGGTAAGGGCAGCCACAGTACTATATATACTATATATATATATATATATATATATATATATGTTTTTTTTTTTTTTTTTAAGTTATGGTGGTGAAAAAGGCGACAGAAAACCTCCACCGTTGGCATATAGCCAATAAAGAATATCACTTGTGAGCACATTCACATGACTTAGATAGGTCTGCAACCCTGCCTTTCAACCATTATCACCTTGCATACAGTGCTCCCACTGCAGCACGGGATTCTGGGAAATGACATGCAAATGAGCACATAATGTGTTACCTTTTGCCTGGAATATCCATTCACATTGAGCCCATTTAAGCTGATGTATCGCCGTTCACACAGCTTTTAAACACAGCATGGGACTAGCAAAGTCCCACTGGGAGTGCACTCCCAGTTGAAGACCAGTTGGGTCGAAACGCGTAGGAGTGGGAGCTTGGCAGGAGGACTCCACACCTCTTCTCTGACACAGGGACCACCTATAGGATTCACTATTATCTTTGTGCATTGGTGATGTATTGGACTTTGTGACTCTTTTTGGACTTTATATTTCATGCATAGGAACTGCAGGCTGTTGGAAGAGTCCATGTATCTTCATAGCACTATTTGACTTGCTTTCAATATCACCATTCTGCATTTGGAAATTAGTTCTTCCATTTTCTGCTGCTTTTCCTGCATGTTTGATGTGTTGCATGTTCTCTTTCATTTTGGCATTCAGGTACTTTTGGAATTAACTACTTACTTTGCACGTGCTGATATATTTATGTAATTACCCTTTTCCCCTTCCTTGGTTGCCACAAGCCCATACACACTCCTATCATTAGACCCCGTGTGTGGTCTTTGATATAGTGTTCTGATTATCACTTTTTCAGACACTGTTTTTTTGATGCTCAGTCCTTATCCCTTCAGATTTAAGGTGTTTGTCCCCCTCCATTTTATTTTCTTTCTCCCCTGTTTTTATGGATTATAATAATCTTTGTTACTTACTCAGTATACCCGTGTGCTCCTTATAGGGATATTTTTTGTTGTTGCCAAATATATATAAATACCCATACATATCCATACACATATATATAAAACGTACATATACGGATACAACACAGGGATACTTATAGTGTATTTCCATTTGTTATTTCATTTGTATTTGAAGTCTTTATTCATCTGATCAAAGTCCCATCTTCACTCTCCCTCCAGCAACCGCTCAACGCGCTTTGTGTTTTACAGCAGACTTCTTCCAGATGCAAATAATCTGTTCCAATTCATTGATTTGCAAAGTTATTGATTGCGTGCTATGGGAGAATGACTAATATATTCATGTTTTTATAAGTAGATTAAAATCGTAGTCCCGCTAAAGAGGCAATCCAAACCGTTTCCCCCTCATTTTTTAATACAGCATTGATGCAGGGGGTCTCCGGAGCTGAACCCCATTCATTTCAGGTCCAGGGACACCTGCTTTCCGGAGGTACTTACCTCCATAGTGGGTGCCGGTAGCAACTCCAGGGTTCAATAAATGGCTGCTTTTCCCGGGATCCCGAGCCCTGTGGGACAATAGGAAGCCGGGACATCATCCTGTGCACATTCCTGTTGGCCCATGTGACGAGGGGCTGTAAACTGCAGGAGTTACCAGCACCTACTTGGGAGGTAGGTGTCCCTGAAAGCAGGGGGTCCCCCGGAGGTGCGCATAGACAAAAGAGAAAATAATCCCTATTGTGAGCACTCTACCTCTACTAATTAAATAATAATAATATAATAGTTTAATGTAAATTGTGAACGAAAGAGAATACTAGATATGTACCGTTAAAACCTAAAACGACGCTTGATACCGGACTAGGACCCGGAGTTGAAATTAATGGGGTTCAGCTCGACTGACCCCCCTGCTTCAAATCTGTATTTAAAAAAATGAAAGGAATAAAACTGCTTGGATTGTTCCTTTAAGATTTAAAACAGGGGTTATATGCAGGAGATTTGTTTTTTTTTTTTAAATATATTATTGATTCTAATAAATACATTACTTGTGTTTTTCTTAAAGGAAAAAATAAATCCCAGAGTGCTTTTTGGGGTATTTTTCTGTCTGCTTGATAGTCAAACTAGTATAAAAATATGTTAATTACCCACAGCACTGCCTATAATTGAGGACAAAGGGGAAATATTATAATTTATAAAACACCTGGAGCCACAAGATTACGTGTCTGTTTTGTGCTTGGTTTGCTTATACCTGGCGACAAGTAGAAATTGATGGCAGTTAAGAAGCGCTTGGCTCACAGAGTCTGCCCATTCTGCACTAATTAATATTAATATTGTATTTATTAATAAGTAACACGTGTCAGTCTGACATATGATACGCCTTGTGAAGCTCCCGTGTGTCCTTGTTACTTCGAAGACATTTCTCAGAAGAGTACTGTATTGTGTTTACAAGGACAGGTCTCCACTCAGCTGTGACACATAGATAAAGGCCTTCACTCTGCCTGTCACAGCTGGGTTGATTTCCATGCCCCCGGGGTATTCTCAGGTGAATAATTCACAAGGTGTCTTGTGTTTCAGTCTGCCGTGTGAAAGGAGCACCCTCTGTTGGCACAGAGGAAAGGTACAGGCAGGGGGGAGGGGGGGGCGTAAGAGAGGGGTAATGGGCTGAGTCTCCTGTGACGGACACACAGCAGCTGGTGGCTAAATAACAGGAGCCCCTCCCTGCATAAACTTGACACAAGACAGGGACACAAAAAGATGTGACCCCCACCCCCATCTCTGACTGGTCGCACTTCTTGCTAGTGACGACATGTCCTGAGGTGACCACCTGATTAATGAGGGGGGTACAGTGGGGGAGAGTGTTGGAATCTCTCATATAGCAAACTATGAGTCATTATGTTCATGGTTGTAGTGCTGAGCAGCTCTCAGCTGCAGAAAGGGTCAGACAATATGCAGTGGCAGATAGATAGACGTCCGTGTTGCCCAGAAAGTCTGCCCAGGCTCTGTTATAACTATTGGATCTCTGTTAGTCACTGTCTCCTTGTAGGTTTCCATTTATTTGGCCCCACAATTCAGTTAGTGTCAGGACCTTGCCATCCCAAGCAATAAACGCACAGGGGAACCTGCACCCCCTTTTTGCAGTCAATGTCTTTTTAGATTAATTGGTGCTTGATATGGGGGAGCTAATTAGCTTTCCTTAAGGGGTGTTTCTTATTGTCTAGCCAGCACCGGTAGGTTCTGATTAGCTGGCCTGCAGCACTGGGCTCTGATTCACTGTCCATCAGCAGCAGGTTATAATTGGCTAGCCAACAGGGGTGAATTATCAGTGGCAGGCCATAAAGGGGGACTCTAATTGGCTAGCAGTGGTTTGCTCTGATAAAGCAGCTGGTGTTTTCCCTGGCACTGCGGGCAGAGGGGCATCACCACACAGCTGGCACAGGGCTCCTGTTAGTTATAAACACAAGTCTGTCTGTCATTATGAACTTGTGACTGGGACACAGGATTATATGTGTGGTGTGCCCTGATGTCCCCTCAGCTGTGGGACAAATCAGCTGTTTATTTCTGAGGAATCAGGAGCTGAAATCCTGCTGCGCCTGAAATTCACACCTCACCCTGACACACTGCTCACACAGCAGTCACCCTAATAAACACCCCATACCCACTTAAAATGGGTCACCCTGGGACACATGCATGTGTCATCTGCATGTCCATAAATATGTGTGTGTGTATGTGTATATATATCTCCTGGCGAAGTCGCCGCAGTGTGACGAAACGCGTAGAGCTGTGACGTCATCGCGTTTGTGTTGGTGTATTTGGAGTCCCTGGCTTCCCTGCGCTCCGGCTGGCGGTAATTTCAAGTGTTAGCAATCATTGTATGAGGGAGCAAAGGACGTGCAGGCATTGGATGCCTTTATATCTTGCTGCCAATTCATGGTGAACCTGGGCTGTTTACATCCACTCTGCAAACCTGGGACTCACCCTACCACCGCAGATGACCACAATATGTGACATGCACCCATCATAGGGATTAGCTCTATCAGAGTGCCAACTGCTCTCTCCAATATATATATTGATGTATGCATGATGCATGCAAAATGCATGTCATTTCCCAGAATCCCTTGCTGCAGTGGAAGTGCTGTGTGCTGGGTGATAATGGTGAAAGGCGGGGTTGCAGACCTGTCTAAGACATGCAAATGAGCATACAGGAATATTTTCATTTGCTATATATATATATACTAGCTGAGAGACCCGGCGCTGCCCGGGACCAAAACCTCCTGCTCCTTCTTCTCGACACCCCCCCCCTGTTCCCCTCGTCTCTCCGCCTCCCCCCACCCATGCGCAGCTGTGGTCCTTCCCCCCCCCCCTCTGCGTAGGTCCGGTCCCCCCCTGCGCTGCTCCGCTCTCCTCCCCCGCGCAGCACACAGTGCCACACACACAGTGAGACACACACACACAAACCCAGTGAGACACACACACACACACACACACACGTGCTCGGGCACCCACAACAACTGCAGTGAGGACCCGCACGTTCCCCCCACCGGCGGCCACCAGCCACCTCCGTCCAGTCTCCGCGCTCCCACCGGTCCAGAAGGCGCCTCTCTCCTGTCCGGGCGCTCTGACCGGTCGGTCCCGGGTGGGGGGTGGAGCATGCAGCGGAGGCCGCCAAGCGCACGGCAACCCAGAGCGGGCGCGAGCCGGCGTCGGGAGGAGGCTGAAGTGCCCGATGAGCGGGAGCAGCCGCAGGCTGGAGCTGCAGCGTGCGCCGGCCGCTGGAGCACACGTACAACGCGCATGTGACGGGGGCACCGGGGAAAGGGGTGGGGGGCAGGGTCTGGGGTGGACCGACACAGGGGGCAGTGGGGGGGAGTTGACACCCGGGGGGCGCTACCCGGGGGGGGGGGGCAGGTGGAGGTGATACCCGGGGGGCAGGGGGACTCAGCGGGAGACAGGGACACAGAGTGGTGTGACCGGGGGGAGTGGGGTTGGTGGTGGGGGAGAGGTGAGGCCGGCGGTGGGTGGTAGTGGTGTGGATGGTCCTGCTAAGTGAGATTCCTAATCCAAGTGAGGGAAAAAAGTGCAATGTGAGGGGTGGAGGGGGGTGGGGGTGTGTGTCCGTGGCCTATGACAGGTGGAACACAGGGCCAATCACACAGGGGGAAGACATACACACACAAACATTATTTGAGACATATATATATATATATATCTATCTATAGGGAGGAGCGCTGTATTATGTATAGTTTCTCATTCATATATATATACTTATATAGGGAGGAGCGCGGTATATGTACAGTTTCTCATATATATATATATATATATATATATATATATATATATATATATATATATATATATATATACAGTATGAGAAACTGTACATAATACCGCGCTCCTCCCTATATAAGTTTGCTGCAGGTAAAAAGATAGGCCTTACATATAGAAAAACAAAAAGAACGATTCTTGCGCTCCTACCAATTAGGCTAAGATAAAATAATAATCTCATGAAAAAGGGTATTTTGTTAAACCCTTTGGCCAAAGCATTTGTAAGCCTGCATGCCACGTCAAGGCATACCCATAATGTAGGTACCTACACTATATATATGTAATAGTTGTCCCATGGACTGGTGAAAAAAGTGTAAAAGACCTGGAGGGGTTAAATAAAGCATGAGCTTATGTGAGTAGTGCAAATAAAATCTGGCTAAAGCCAGTATCATACTTACCTTTGCTATAAAGGTAAACTGGGTGCACAAATTCCCTGGTGTGAATATAATAAAATTTACACACATATTTCTCTCTGTCAGCCTTACACATTCACTTACCATTCAATAGAGGGTGATGTCCAGACTGTCACGGGGTGTATTATACCTGCACTAATTGGAAAATTGGTAGGGGCTCAGTAACTGCTATGTAAAGCAGATGAGCCAATAAACCTACCCCTATGACGTTTCAGAGATACTAAATTTAAAAGCAAGGAAAAGGATTGCCTAATATTAGTGAGAAACTGTACATAATACCGCGCTCCTCCCTATAAAAGTTTGCTGCAGGTAAAAAGATAGGCCTTACATATAGAAAAACAAAAAGAACGATTCCTGCGCTCCTACCAATTTGGCTAAGATAAAATAATATTCTCTTGAAAAAGGGTATTTGGTTAAACCCTTTGGCCAAAGCATTTGTAAGCCTGCATGCCACGTCAAGGCAACCCGTTTAATGCAGGTACCTACACTATACTGTATATATGTAATAATTGTCCCATGGACTGGTGAAAAAGTGTTAAAGCCCTGAAGGGGTTAAATAAAGCATGAGCTTATGTGAATAGTGCAATTAAAATCTGGCTAAAGCCAGTATCATACTTACCTTTGCTATAAAGGTAAACAGGGTGCACAAATTCCCTGGTGTGAATAAAATACAACTTACACATATACATCTCTCTGTCAGCCTTACACATTCACCCACCATTCAATGGAGGGTGATGTCCAGATTGACACTGGGGTGTAATATACCTGCACTAGTTGGAAAATTGGTAGGGGCTCAGTAACTGCTATGTAAAGCAGATGAGCCAATAACATACCCCTATGACGTTCCAGAGATACTAAATTTAAAATGCCCTATGGGAGTATGCAGCAAGGAAAAGGATTGCCTAATATTAGTGAGAAACTGTACATAATACCGCGCTCCTCCCTATAGAAGTTTGCTGCAGGTAAAAAGATAGGCCTTACATATAGAAAAACAAAAAGAACGATTCCTGCGCTCCTACCAATTAGGCTAAGATAAAAAATATATATACATATGCAAAACACAAGACAACAGCGCACAACCCTAGTGCATTACCAAAATGGGGGATATATTATAGGATTAAAAAAGGTAATGTCCACTTACAAGAAAACAGAGAATAAAATTCACATAAGGGTATCTTTATTCTGGTACAGTACCACTGAAGAGGCTGCAAAACCGTCCGTGGGACCGCGTGGGGTAGCGTGGGAATGCTCGTCCAGACCTCTTCCTTGTGGAGGTGGTTGGCGTATGTAAATGTCATCCGACACTGGCTCCAACTTCCAAATCACACCCAGGAGGTAGAAAGAGCATGCGCAGCCTCCCACCAGGTCTTGTGACAGGCCAAAACCTTATAACACAGCCTCCAGCAGCAACACAAGAGTAAAGGAGATCTCCTTCCACTAAACTGCTCCTCGCGATAGCGTGGTGACGTCACCCGACGCGTTTTGTCAGCATCAGCTGACTTTCTCACCTCTTGAGAAATATGAGCAATGACCCAAAACATACTGCGAAAGCAACCCAGGTCTTTTTTAAGGCAAAGAAGTGGAATATTCTGCAATGACCGAGTCAATCACCTGATCTCAACCCGATCAAGCATGCATTTCACTTGCTAAAGACAAAACTTTAGGCAGAAAGACCCACAAACAAACAACAACTGAAGACAGCTGCAGTAAAGGCCTGGCAAAGCATCACAAAGGAAGAAACCCAGCGTTTGGGGATGTCCATGCGTTCCAGCAGTCATTGCCTACAAAGGATTCTCGACAAAGTATTAAAAATGAAAATTTTCTTTATGATTGTCCAATTACATTTGAGCACCTGAAATAAGGGGACTGTGTATAAAAATGGTTGCAATTCCTAAACGTTTCATGCAATATTTTTGTTCAACACCTTGAATTAAAGCTGAAAGTCTGCACTTCTATTGCACCTCGGTTGTTTCATTTCAAATGCATTGTGGTGGTGTACAGAGCCAAAATTATGAAAATTGTGTCAGTGTTCAATTATTTCCGGACCCAACTGTATATATACACATATACATATA
This sequence comes from Ascaphus truei, assembly GCF_040206685.1. NCBI lineage: Eukaryota > Metazoa > Chordata > Amphibia > Anura > Ascaphidae > Ascaphus > Ascaphus truei. Next base: position 24,454 of record NW_027454172.1, on the reverse strand, counting down.
TATACTGTGATGCCCACACCATGTTGCAGTCTCTTTTAGTTCCAGATTAAGGCAGGAAATGCAGTATTTCTCTATATGGGGTTTATTTACAGGGATAAATAATACACTAACAGGCCCACCGTCCCGTTAAGTCATAACAAAATAATAAAATAAACACCTACTCCTCTTAGGAGACTAACTATACATGCAGCTTCAGCCCTTACTAACTGGATGGACAGCTAAGCTGGTTACCACCCTGTATGAGACGTGTGCAGAGGTATGCAATGGTATGCAATGGACACCTTTTAAAGTGAAACTAAAACAAGGCTTTATTGCGCCTGTTCCTTTAACACAGCAAAAACATTAAAAATAAACAAAAGAAAAGCCTTCTCCGCTTTGGAGAATATCTACACATTTAGTCCAGCCCTCTCTACTGGGTGGATAGCTAAGATAATTTCCAGACACACACACACACACACACACACACACACACACACACACACACACACACACACACACACACACACACACACACACACACACACACACACACACACACACACACACACACACACACACACACACACTGTTTCTTGTAGATGTAGGGGAAGGCCTCGCTGCTCTCCTGGGTTCGCACCCTTGTGTTCTATGGCAATGCCTGTGTCTAGGTATAGAGGTCTTGTCCCCTTTATCTTGCTGTCAGCCTGCAGTCCCTCTGCAGCTAAAGACATCTGTTGTTCCCCAGGTCATCCTAGTTGTGGCTAGAGAATTCCTGCTCTGTCCTTCCTTGTGTCATCTCCAATTTTGTGCTAAGGAATCCTCTTCCTGTGTCTCACCTGACACTATTTCACAGAGCTCTGATTAGGCAGCTTGAGTCTGGTTGATTGCCTGACTACACTTAATCAGCTCTCTCCTGGATTTAGAGACATTTTCTTCAACAGGCATATGTCCCTGTTACATATCTCCCCTGTTTATGGGAAGCTCTGGCTTACCACGGCCAAAGCCCATCCTTCCACTCTCATTCGAGATATCACTATGGCTTGAATGAGAGTGGATGGAGGAAGAGAACCCTCAGTCCCGCTGGGATTGGAGCCCTTTCTCCAGTTTATTAGTGTCTCCTCCCGATGTGCTTGAGACCAGCACTCCTCAGTCTCTCGAGGAGGACTTTTTCCAAGTATAGTCTTTCTACTGACCGCGGGGCCATGAGATTTCCCCTGCGTCGGGCGCTCCTCTTTTTGTAGGCAGACTGTATGACGACAGTCGCAGAGAGTTGATGTAAATAGCTTTCTCTAGCCATCTTTACCATGTAATCAATTTTAGCACTAAATGTCCATTTCATGCTATCACAAGAACGTTCAAGAATAGCCCTTTGAGTTTTCAGCTCTAGAAGCTGTCTTTCTGCACTTTTTCAGCTCAATGCAGTTGCCAGTTCAGCATCTTTGGGATTGAGTTGCGATTCCACATCCACTTCCAGAGAACGTCCTATCTTTTCAGCTTCATCAGGTAAGGATTCTTCTGGTTTTGATTCTGCACTTATAGCTTTGTTTGTTGCCTGTTTGGCGGCTGAAGGTTTAGCTAGTACTTGTTTAGGCAGTTCAAACTTTGCAATCTTGTTTTGCAGATGAGCAGTGTCCCCAGCTCTCACGGTACCCTTGTCTTCATGGGCATTAGTTGCTGTGGGATGCTGACGCTTAGGCAGGGCCAATACCTTTCCCTGTAGTGGGGATACTTGTACTTTACTGGTTCGTAGAGTCTCACGCTGTTTTAATTCTGTAACCTTTTCTCCAATTTTATCTTTTCAAACTCCAAGGGTTTAACCATTGACTGTAAAGTCTTTGCATACACTCTCTCCCTGTACTGTAATATCATATGTTAGTCTTTCAAGCTCTTCTACGTCTAGGCTTTTCTGCAAGTTTTATTCATCCACGATAGATTTCTGTTTCTTGAGTGCATCCTGCAATTCTCCTCTCAGGGTCTTCATCTCTTTACCGTGCTTTCTCTGAACTTGATTCCACGTATCCTTCATTATATTGTGAAGCACTGTGAATTTCTTCTCTAGGGTCACAGCTGCTTGCCTCAGTTGCTGGACCTTCTTGTGTTCCCTCGTGTACCGAGTCTTCTGACCTGTAAGCTTGACCTTCAGCGAATCTCTGGTGTCGGTATTATTCAGGGTAGCCTTCAGTTCCTCATGCTGCTCTGCGGGGACACACTGGGTAATCAGATGTTCCTGCAGCACTTGTACTTCTTTAGCAGCCTGCAGATTTTCTTCCTGCAGAGTTCGCTGCTTCTCCTCGGCATTCTGGAGGTGCGTACGCAGACCGTGCAGTTGGTTCTGCAAAAGCTGCTCTGCTTGTTTATGTTGCTCCAATGCTACAAACTTTTCATCTTCCAATAGTTTCTTTATTTTTTGTAGCTCATGCAGCTTTTCCTTCTTTTCATTGACGTGGTCAATCAAATCAGAATTTTCTTCTTTCAGCCTTGTATTTTCTCTATTTGCAGTCTCTGTAATATTCAGGGCCTCCTTGTAGCCCTCCTTCCATTTACGTACTTCTGCTTTGACACTCCCGGTCTCCTGGCATGAGACTGTTACGCCGGTGCTGCCCGCAGACCAGACCCGTCCCCTGTGCTGAGGTGGGTCGTAGGGATACACGCACCCGCAGCAAAGGGAGCGTGTCCGGAGTGTGGTGTTATTGTTGCCAGGCCAGGTATAGTAGTGAAGACAATACTTGCTGGTACCGGTAGTAGAGAAGGAGTAGTTATTGCCGTTGCCAAGGTCAGGGATGCCAGAAGTCACGAAGTCCAAGTAGAGCCAAAGTCGAGAGCCAGAAGGGGTAGTCGTCCAATCCGCGTCAATACCTGAGGAGTCACTGAGAGAATAGTCAAATGCTTCCATACAGAATTATGTCGAGCGACGAGTGATGGGAAGCACAGGCATAATAAAGCTGGGCAGGCCAATGGGAAAAGGAGGCAGGCCTGGAGGACTGCAAGGAGTCCTCCCTGATAGGAGAGAGGTGTTACAGCCCAGCTGAGTGTAATCATTGATTTGCCTTGAACTGTGATGCTTGGGGGCGACGCCTCGCTGCAGAAGCAGTGGTTAAAAGTGCTCTGTTAGGCGTGTGCTCTGTAAACTGAGAATGCATTCACATAACGTCTGGGGCTGGCGTGCATGTAGGAGGGCGTGGGCGCGCCCGGCGCTGAGCAGAGGAATCGCCGAGGGGAGTGATCCCGCGACGGCGGCAGGGGCGAGGAGCCGTGGAGACCGGTAAGGCAGGATTATTTTGTGTGTCCAGGGACTCCTTGCGGAGAGGGAGTGCTTTGTGTGGGAAGCGAGGAGAACGCCGATTCCTGACAGAGACCACTATGTCTACGTTGAGGGTCTGAAGCTCCTTCTGGGAGACTTTTAGATCCATACTAAGACTGAGGATAGCTTTTTGAGAGATGTCCAGCTCCTCAGCGAGACTGTGAAGTTCCTTTTTAGAGACTTCCAGTTCTGTGCGGCAACTGCTGATCTCTTGGTGTGATGCATCCAGTGCTATGCGGAGAGTATGAGCCTCATTCTGGGATATGTCCACCTCTATCCGGACACTGTTGACCACCTGGAGTGAGACATTCAGTTCTATGCGGAGAGTGTGAACCTCATTCTGAGAGACTTCCACCTCTCTATGGCAATTGCGAACCTCTTGCTGAGAGAGACTAATTTATTTCAGTGCCTCCTCATACTTCTGTTTCAGGTTAGCAATCATTTTGTCAGAGTTGCTCTGTTTTTCCACCATGGCGGCATTAGTAGTGTTTGCAGTATCTTGCTCAAACTTGAGATACTCCAATTCGATCCTGACCAAAGAGTAAATTGTGAGCACATTCTTCTGTAGCTCCACGTTATTTTTCTGTAGCTCTGCGTAATCATCATCTAACTCAGCAGTGCGCAAAGGGGGGGTGCGCCCCCTAGGGGGGCTCATGATTCACTACGGGGGGTGCGAGGTTTACAGAGGCCCCGCGTGCGCTTCCCGAAGGCATTTAAATTAATGCCGGGGGAGCTGCAGGGCCTCTGTAAACCTTACTTACCTTGATTCAGACGCTCCTGATGATGCGTCGCCATGGCAATGCAGCGTCAAATGGCGCCATGGGGTCATGTGATGTCATGTTGCCATGACAACGTGACGTCATGATGCCAGGACGTCTGAATCAAGGTAAGAAGGGGGCGCGAGGAAAGGGGGAAAGCCAGCAGGGGGCGCAGGGGAAAACGATTGCGCTACCCTGATCTAACTTCAGTTTCAATTGTTCATGGAGCCTATCACAGTCATGCCTGGCAGTTTGCAGGGCATCTTCAGGGCTGATCAAGGGATCGTCACTTATTGGTTTCGGCTCCGCTTCCCTTGTATGGTTGGTTGAGGGTTTCTCACTATTAGCACCGGACAGACAAATCTTTGGGTACACGACTTCTGCCTTGGGCCCTCTGGATATTCGGTCATCCGCGGGACGAATCCTCCATTTTCTCTAGGCTGCAGGGCATCTCGGACCCCCTTTTTCTCCGCGGGATCTGCGGACATGTCTGTTCCTTCTACGGTAAGTGAAAAACTGTTTTTTTTTTTTGCCTCTTTGTTTTGGACAACTCCGTCCCATCAGGAATGCTGTGGTCTCCTTCTTTATTTGAACTTTTAGTAGTTTCACTGTATCCGCCATGTTTTCTTGCAGTTGCGTCAGCTAGCATAGATATTCACTGATCTGCTGCTCACGCTCTTGCTCCTGCCGATCACTTTCGTCATCATAGAGAGCGGTCTTTTCTGTACGTACCGAGTTCAGGCACCCCCACCATTCTTGGGGTGTTTTGTGGGTGTGACTCGGTTCGGTTCCCCATAAGAGATGTCTTTATTCTCATCCGTATCTTCATATGACCGGAAGGGCCACTCTTCTGTGTAAGGTCAGGGGTTGAAAAGATACATTTGTGGGTCATCAGCATAGAGGTGATATTTGAACCCAAGAGATGTGATATGGTCACCTAGAGAGATTGTGTAAAGAGAAAAGGTCTCAGGACAGACACCCTGGGTTACGCCCACAGAGATCGACAGGTTAGAGGTGTTAGCAAACGAGACATTCAAAGTACGATGGGAGAGGTAAGAGGAAATCCAGGGTTCAGTCCCTGATCTCCGGGCGGCGGTACCAGGGCAAGCTGAGTCGTATCCCGAGACTGTGCAAGCTCGGCTTCATGAGCTGTGATTGCGGCAACCATGTCCTCGTCATCCTGGTCCACATATTCCAGTCCATATTCACAGCACTTGTCTCTTAGCTGACTTCTAGTTTTCAGGTAATAGACACTCTCCGCTTCACTCATGGTTCTGGGTCGCAGCAGGTGAGGTGGTGTGACAACTTGCGTTACTTGTTGCACTAACGTGTGTTCAATATCTTTAGACCCAGGAACTCGCAATTACCATCGAGTCCCCACTAGATCACAGTACCCCGCAGAATACTGTAATCTAGGTCCAGTTCAATCCCACCGCTGCCACCAGTTTTATTAATACGCCTGTGACGATAGCCTCCACAGGTGCATTAATATTACACAAAAATAACTGGGTTTGAACTGAACGAGGCTTAAGATATAATAAAGTGATTTTATTCCTTAGGATAGGTGAACACACGAATAATACAGTAATAGACAAGAAGTACACTTACTTAGGGGTTGGGGAATGAGAAGGTAGATGTAGCATTTCTCTTCAGAAATCAGGTACTCATTCAGGTGATATCAGGTAACCATATCAGCAAACGAAGACGACCACAAGACAGACCAAGATGAAGACAAAGGATATATGGGGAACAGCAGTTTATAAACCTCTTGTCCCTCTATCCTTAACCTTAAGTACCTGTGATTGTTTTTCAATTACCTCCAGCCAATCTTTGATGGGGGAACACATTTTAGTACATGCCCCCCTGCTAGCTGGCACAGGCGCAGTAGAACTCTGGGGTCTCATTTCTGTAGCCCACCTATACAACTGGAATGCCAGCCAGTCTACCCATCTGGATCTCTGACAGTAAAACCTTTGTTGGAAGGTGATAAATGGGACACTTAAAAACTTTTCTGGTATGAGCCTCCCCCGCCCTCAAATAGACAGGGAGGGTGATAATACCCTTTGAACAATACTTAAGTCCTAGACATTGGGGCGCCTCTAAGGCCATCTGCTATCCTGGTATGCAAAGGAATTTCCTCTGGGTCTTTGTCCATACCTTGGGACACAGGTATTAAACGTATTAAACGTATTAAAATATCCGGTTCTGTTGGGTCTAGCAGAACCAAACTTCCCAGTTCTCATGGCCGAAACTGGGACACCATATGGTCCAAAAAGCGACTTGCTACGACCTACGGAACCGGAGATACACAAATGCACATGAAATAATTTTCCATTTTAATACAAAAATCTCCGCTAACAAAGAAATCTCAGCTTTTCACTAAATCCCCATTGAAAACAACGGGCTTCTCCGCCATAGACTTTCAATGGTAAATTGCCACCATTGAGGTCAATGGGGTTTCTCCGCCGCCATTGAGGTCTATGGGAAAAGTCCCGAACTTTCATGGGGGTCCATACTCCGTCGGGTTGGTCCAGGAGTGTCAAGGATGGTTCTGCAGTGATGCCGGAGCAGTGACTGCAGACACCCCAAACCTTGATCCGCTGGGCCCTCCAGAACCGGAGATATGGAGTACCAAAATACAGCATTTCACACTTAGTCATTTTTCTGAGCCGTTTCTGCCGCAAAGCCTATGGCACGACCCGTTCTTCTCGGTTCGACCCTTATCGGGGGTCCAGGATTTGGGGACCCGGTTGTGGTCGAGTGGGGGGAAGCCTAGGAACTAGGGGCAAATTTTTTTATTCCTAGGGGCCCTAGAACTGTTTATTCCCACGCCACTTGACGTTGACCTTGACTTGTAAGTGATCAAAGCTCTCCTATTGAAAATGTATCCGATTTGTGGTTTGCGGTCTGGACGGCAGCCAACTTGTTCTTCGAAAGTTACCTCGAGGAACCTCCATTGAAGTCGATGGGCCCATTGACTTTCAATGGGAAACCGCCGCTCTCCCTCTCGGATGCCACCTGCTGGTCTTTACAGGAAACAGGACTAAAACAACAGCATTCTCCATTAGAATTCATGGAGCCCTAATGGCGGCCAATGGGGACCTGCAAAATGGTGCCTGAAAAGGCGGGAAAACTTCGCAAAGAGCTATAATCATTAAAGGACTATTAACCCTTGTGCTCCCGGATGGATTCCAGTGTGTGTGTGATGCAGACACTGATTAAACCAGTCATTACAATGGAACAGGGGAATACGCATGCACATGTCATTACAGGGGTTAAATCACTGTTCTGGGTCTTAGCCCAGTTAACCCTTTGATTCCCGGGTGAGGTCAGGGGATGTCCAAATGGGGTGTAACCCCTTTAATCCCGGGCCACCCCCTTTCTCCCTCTACACATTTGCCCTATCTGCATCCCTGTAACTATTACACATTGCTGCACATTGAATGTTATTGCATATCTATGCTTTTCGTTTACCTTTGCTATATATCTGATCCTGTGCTCCCAACAATACTTCTGTAGACTTCTGTGAGGATCTTGGGAAGATCAGGGTTCCCTTTAACCTCCCAAGACACAGTCAATGGAGACTAAATTAATCTATTCTAAACTTCCCAGAAATAGAAAAGATAATTAAAGACTCAATAGAAGAGTTATTTGTTCTAAATGAGGGCACAGTGTAGTTGAGCTGCACTTTATTCAGCGTCACGGCCTCCAAGGACACTGCGACGTCACACGTCACACGTTGTCATGGAAATGCGGTGTGATGTCACGGCGTCATTTGCAGGAGGCGCTGCAGGATGAAGCAGCCCGGGCGGCACCAAGGTAAGAGACCATGGACAGCGGGTTATTAAATCCGCCACTGCAAAAATAGACAGAAATATCCTGAGACAATGCACGCAATGCTATCTGTGTGGCTTGCCCAGAAGGACAGGGTGTAATACCTGATTCTTCCACTTCAGAGGCTAGTGGCTTTGATGGGTAGCTCCACCTAGAGGGTCAAAAATATATATATTTGTTTGAAACAATATACCAGTGTAATTGGCTTCCCAGGACAGATGCAAGCCCTCTATAAGTAACAATCTTACACCTTTCAGCCTGTTGACTTGATAATGATCAGAAGGGATTCACTTCAATGGGCTGTAAGGTATCCCCCGGACCAAACTATTCTTCTGAAATAGCACAGTTTAGTAAATATGGGTCTTTGTCTCTTAAACATGCTATTGTTCTTAGTTTGCTTTGGTCCTAGGACAGGCTGGCCCTTTAACCACATGTAGGTGCACTAAGGCCCTGGGTATCCTGGTATTGGAAGGTATATGGGAAGTTCAGACATGGCACTCCACAAGGTTCCTTATTGCAGACACAAAGCGATCATATTCTATTTGAGACGGTGCTGTCACTGGGTCCCTGCACTGTCCATTCTGGGAGGTGCAGCGGGCAGAGCCAAAATAACCTGTCTAATTTAATCTGGGCCGTGAGGGGTGGGGGAAAGAGGGGAGCTGTTATCCAGATGTCTCTATATACTAGGCAGGGCCCCGAGAACCTGAGCCAAGCACTGGTAATAAGGGGCAACTCTTTCATCAGAGGATAAAGTGACAGCTGAAGCTGTCAGCCACCGCACACGCTTCTCTCCTGTCCCAGGAATCCGGCGGGAAGTTACCCTTTCACTCCCAGCCTTAACAGCCCCCAATATCCTTAGCTTTTTCCCGAGCTGCCATCATGTCAATGTGTCTGTGTTACGGGGGACACTTGTCATGCCTTGTAATTTGGCTCTAACACCCTACTGCTGAGCACCTGCTCCATGCACCACCTACTCTTTCAGTGAAGAAGGACTTCCTCACACCTCCATCTATAAAGTACAAACCCTGGTGTTATTTATTCTACACCCTCTGTATCTGATATCTTGGTACATTAATCAATGCTTATAATGCCTGAGATGACGGATGCTGTCTCTATCAACCTCACTCTCTTTCAACCCTCTGTCTCTTTGTCCACCCCCAGCCATCTCTCCCTCCCTCCTCTATTTCCCCTATTTAAAAAATGTTAAATGGTCTTTTATTTGAATGGAGCAGAAATTTCCAGAGCAAGGGAATTTAATCACAGCGTACTTAATAGGGGTCTATCTTTCTATAATTTCTCTCCCTTTCAACATTCCTCACTCTCCATCACTCTTTCCCTCTTGTCCCCTCTATCTCTCTCCCCATCTCTCCTTTCCCCCCTTCCTCTCTGTCAAAAGCTTGTTTACCCTCTGGTCCTCCTGTTCCTACAGCTTGACACCACACATCATGTGTCCCTAAAATACTTGCTCTGAAGCAATACCGCCCCCCTCCATGCACTTCTGGGAACCTCTTTACCTATGACACTGAGTCAGCATCATGTGGCCTGATACAGAACGTGGATGTAATCTCAGGCTGGGGAGCCCGGTACGGGTACATGAGGGGGATGGGCGAGGCGGATCTCATTCCTTGTAAACAGGTTTCTGAATGACCCTCTGATCCAAACAAACAAAATTCCAAGCTCCAGAGCTGTTCCTATTTGCAGCCAAGAGCTGCTTGTCATAGAGACTGTGCAGCGATCATCAATACAAACCTCCCCCCTTCCCATTGCCTTTATCTTCTGTTTGTAACTAGAGAGCAATACAATTAAACTCTCCAAATAGATACATAAAACGCTAAGCGACTCCGTCTCACCGCCACATTCATTGGTTTAGCAATGGAAGAAACTGGAGTTACAATGTAACCACGAGTGTTGGGATATAACACTAACTACTGGGGTGTTAGGACATAACATTGTCACACCTGGGGTGTTAGGACATAACATTGTCACAACTGGGGTGTTAGGACATAACATTGTCACAACTGGGGTGTTAGGACATAACATTGTCACAACTGGGGTGTTAGGATATAACATTGTCACAACTGGGGTGTTAGGACATAACATTGTCACAACTGGGGTGTTAGGAGATTTCATAGTAACCCTTGAAGGGTTATGATATTACAATGTGTACATACAATATACATTGTAACCAAGAGAGTACTAGCTGTGAATGGAAGTGTTATTGTTGCCAGGTGAGTGGTAGGAGATGTGCAGATGGATGTGTTACATTGTAACAAGTGACAGGTAGACAGATATAGTGAGTTCAGGTAGCTGTTTGTTTACATGATTCTCCTGGGTCCCAGCACAGGACAACCCATCTGCCCACAATAAAGAGCCGCCCTTGGGATGTGGACAGAGTGTTCCCCTGTTTACGAAGCTAGTTCCCTGAGGTTACTCACATCTTCATGTGACAGCTCTGCTGTCTTTTGGGAACCGCAGGAAACCTGAACCTGTAGGACAGAGGAATGTGTGACAGGACTGTCCCCCACCAGCTGCATGTGACCAGCACACAAGTTATATATAGGATGGTCTGAGGGGCTGCAGAAAATACAGGAGCTAATTTGGAGTGGAGAGTCAGAGAAAGGCTGCGAGGAGAGAAACACAGGACTGGTAAGGAAACACAGAAAGGCTGGTGAGAAGTCTTTGTAAGGAGAGAAACACAGAGAGACTGGTGAGAAGACTCTGTAAGGAGAGAAACACAGAGAGACTGGTGAGAAGACTCTGTAAGGAGAGATTTCTGAGTGCACCATGGATTACAATACAGACAGTATTATCCGGGACAATAACCCCATGGACAACCTGGAGAAACAACTCATCTGTCCCATCTGTCTGGAGATGTTCAACAAGCCTGTTGTGATCCTGCCATGCCAGCACAACCTGTGCCGGAAATGTGCTAACGACGTGTTCCAGGTGAGACAACGTGAGCTGTATAGAGGAGAGAGGGTGTGTCCCCTTGACCTGTGTCTCCCTCTGTGCCCTTTGTGTCTATGATGTTTATAGTCTGTTACACGTCTGTGCTCCTGTACCTGCTGGGTGTGTCTGTACCAGCTGCGTGTCCCATGTCTGTGTACTGATATCCCTCCTCTAAGGGAGCGAAGGGGTTAAGGCAGGAGTGTGAAACCTGTGCCCTAAAATAAAGGCTTCATGTCGATTAATAAGAGTTGCCCTTGGCCCTGGCCCGGTCTATCTCCACCCCCGTATTATGGGTTTTGTTATATTGAGGTCCTGACCCGATCTCTCCCTCAGTGGTTTGGGTATTATATGGAGAGCCTGATCCAGACTCTCCCTCAGTGTTCTGGTTATTGTTATGTGGAGGTCCTGACCCAAACTCTTTCTCTGTGGTCTGGGAGTTATATGGAGGCCCTGACCCAATCCCCCAGTGATCTTGGTGTTGTTATATGTAGTTTCTGACCTGGTCTCTCCCCAGGCTGGTAACCCATACTGGCCGACACGGAGCTCAGTGTCCGGGGGTCGGTTCCGGTGTCCGACCTGTCGTCATGAGGTGATCCTGGACCGTCACGGGGTGTACGGGCTGCAGAGGAACCTGCTTGTGGAAAACATCATAGACATCTACAAACAGGACTACACCAGGTGAGCAGCACAGGTCTCGCCTGTAGGATGTTGATATGACCAGTGAGGAGCCGGGCTTGAAAGTCCAGTCCTGCCCCGTGGATCCTCAGTGAGCCCCAGACCGGACTGGTTATTGGGGGGGCAGAGAGGGCAGATGCTATGGGTCTGTCACATGCAGGGGAACATGTACCATTGACTCCTTCAGTGGTGTCACAGTCTCCCTCATTCCCTTTTCTCACTCACGGGCTCACTTCACTTCTGTGCCGACACTCCCTGTCCTTGTCTTCACTCACTGCCTCTTTCTATTTCTCTGCACACTCTCCTTCCTGTCCTTGTGCTCACTGCCTCTCTACACTTCTCTGCTCACGCTCCTTCCTGTCCTTGTGCTCACTGCCTCTCTACACTTCTCTGCTCACACTCCTTCCTGTCCTTGTGCTCACTGCCTCTCTACACTTCTCTGCTCACACTTCGTCCTTGTGCTCACTCGATGCCTCTTTACACTTCTCTGCTCACACTCCGTCCTTGTGCTCACTCACTGCCTCTCTACACTTCTCTGCTCACACTCCTTCCTTGTGCTCACTCACTGCCGCTCTACCCTTCTCTGCTCACGCTCCTTCCTGTCCTTGTGCTCACTCATGGCCTTGCTACACTTCTCTGCTCGCACTCCGTCCTTGTGCTCACTTACTGCCTATGTTCACACTCTCCCTTGTCTCTGCCTCTCTCCATATCGCTCTCTCACTCTCTCTGTCCTTCCTCTCTGCTTATCCTGTCCCTGTCCCCCAGCCGTCCTGAGAAGAAGGGGAATCAACCAATGTGTGAGAAGCATGAGGATGAGAAGATTAATATTTACTGCCTGAGCTGCCAGGTGCCGACCTGCTCCATGTGCAAAGTGTTCGGAGCTCACAAGGACTGCGAGGTGTCACCTCTGGAAAGCATCTACCAGAGCCAGAAGGTGAGAGTAACGCACACAGGGACCAGCAGACACAGGAAGTAACGGGGACACTGTGACACACAAGCCACTACTGACAGCCAGAGACACGGTGTTCCCAGTCCCACAGTATTGGTGTCCCAATGTTCCCAGTAGCTCAGTGCTAGTCTCCCAGTGTTCCCAGTGCCTCAGCACGTGCCTCAGTGCTTGTCTCCCAGTATTCTCAGTGGCTCAGGGCTGGTCTCTTATTAATAGGTAATGGAGTGGCAGGTCCTGACGTGGCCTGATATATTTAGACTGAGTTGAGGCTGCAGTGCGGCATTGCAGGGGGCGCACCTGTGTGAGGGGAGGCCAGGCCAGCAAGGGACATTTGATATGGCCGCTATTAAAGGATCTGCAGCTTTATAACCTCATCAGCTTTAACCACTTTAGAGTTTTACACTTCTATCAAACTTCACAGCTCCCTCTTTCACACCACCCACCATACTTGTGCACCCCCTCTCAGATCTGCCCCCCCCCTTCTCTCCTGCTGGTGCCTCTCCCTCCGATCTGCCCTTACTCCTCCCCACTGCTGGGGCCCCCTCCCCAAATTGGTACTCTCTATAACTTCAAACTGACCTCTCACACTCGCTCACCCAGTGTCCTTCTCCCTTTCTCAATCTCACAGTATCCTTCTCACTCTCACACAGTGTCCTTCTCCCCTTCTCTCTCACTCTAACCCAGTGTCCTTCTCCCCTTCTCTCTCATCCAGTGTCCTTCTCCCCTTCTCTCTCACTCTCACCCAGTGTCCTTCTCCCCTTCTCTCTCACTCTCACACTGTGTCCTTCTCCCCTTCTCTCTCACTCTCACCCAGTGTCCTTCTCCCCTTCTCTCTCACCCAGTGTCCTTCTCCCTTTCTCAATCTCACAGTGTCCTTCTCACTCTCACACAGTGTCCTTCTCCCCTTCTCTCTCACTCTCACCCAGTGTCCTTCTCCCCTTCTCTCTCACTCTCACACTGTGTCCTTCTCCCCTTCTCTCTCACTCTCACCCAGTGTCCTTCTCCCCTTCTCTCACTCTCACCCAGTGTCCTTCTCCCCTTCTCTCTCACCCAGTGTCCTTCTCCCCTTCTCTCTCACCCAGTGTCATTTTCCCCTTCTCTCTCACTCTCACCCAGTGTCCTTCTCCCCTTCTCTCTCTCACACTCTCTCACCCATTGTCCTTCTCCCCTTCTCACTCACTCTCTCAACCAGTGTTCTTCTGCCGTCTCTCTCACTCTCTCACCCATTGTCCTTCTCCCCTTCGCACTCACTCTCTCACCCAGTGTCCTTCTCCCCTTCTCTCTCACACTCTCTCCCAGTGTTCTTCTGCCCTTCTCTCTCACACTCTCTCACCCAGTGTCCTTCTTCCCTTCTCACTCTCTCACTCTCTCACCCAGTGTCCTTCTCCCCTTCTCACTCTCACACAGTGTCCTTCTCCCCTTCTCTCTCACTCTCACCCAGTGTCCTTCTCCCCTTCTCTCTCACTCTCACACTGTGTCCTTCTCCCCTTCTCTCTCACTCTCACCCAGTGTCCTTCTCCCCTTCTCTCACTCTCACCCAGTGTCCTTCTCCCCTTCTCTCTCACCCAGTGTCCTTCTCCCCTTCTCTCTCACCCAGTGTCATTTTCCCCTTCTCTCTCACTCTCACCCAGTGTCCTTCTCCCCTTCTCTCTCTCACACTCTCTCACCCATTGTCCTTCTCCCCTTCTCACTCACTCTCTCAACCAGTGTTCTTCTGCCGTCTCTCTCACTCTCTCACCCATTGTCCTTCTCCCCTTCGCACTCACTCTCTCACCCAGTGTCCTTCTCCCCTTCTCTCTCACACTCTCTCCCAGTGTTCTTCTGCCCTTCTCTCTCACACTCTCTCACCCAGTGTCCTTCTTCCCTTCTCACTCTCTCACTCTCTCACCCAGTGTCCTTCTCCCCTTCTCACTCACTCTCTCACCCAGTATTCCTTTGCCATCTCACCCACTCTCTTACCCAGTGTACTTCTCCCTTTCTCTCTCACACTCTCACCCAGTGTTCTTCTGCCCTTCTCTCTCACACTCTCTCACCCAGTGTCCTTCTTCCCTTCTCACTCTCACACTCTCTCACTCAGTTTTCTTCTTCCCTTCTCTCACACTCTCACCCAGTGTTCTTCTGCCCTTCTCTCTCTCACACTCTCACCAAGTGTCCTTCTCCCCTTCTCTCTCACACTCTCACCCAGTGTCCTTCTCCCCTTCTCTCTCACACTCTCACCCAGTGTCATTCTCCCCTACTCTCTCACTCTCTCACCCAGTGTTCTTCTGCCGTCTCTCTCACTCTCTCACCCAGTGTTCTTCTGCCGTCTCTCTCACTCTCTCACCCATTGTCCTTCTCCCCTTCTCACTCACTCTCTCACCCAGTGTCCTTCTCCCCTTCTCTCTCACACTCTCACCCAGTGTCATTCTCCCCTTCTCTCTCTCACACTCTCTCACCCAGTGTTCTTCTGCCGTCTCTCTCACTCTCTCACCCAGTGTCCTTCTCCCCTTCTCACGCACTCTCTCACCCAGTGTTCTTCTGCCGTCTCTCTCTCTCTCACCCAGTGTCCTTCTCCCCTTCTCTCACACTATCACCCAGTGTTCTTCTGCCCTTCTCTCTCTCACATTCTCACCCAGTGTCCTTCTGCCCTTCTCTCACACTATCACCCAGTGTTCTTCTGCCCTTCTCTCTCACACTCTCTCACCCAGTGTCCTTCTTCCCTTCTCACTCTCACACTCTCTCACCCAGTGTTCTTCTGCTGTCTCTCTCACTCTCTCACCCAGTGTCATTCTCCCCTTCTCTCTCACTCTCACCCAGTGTCATTCTTCCCTTCTCTCAAACTCTCTCACCCAGTGTCCTTCTTCCCTTCTCACTATCACACTCTCTCACCCAGTGTCCTTCGGCCGTCTCTCTCACACTCTCACCAAGTGTCCTCCTCCCCTTCTCTCTCATACTCTCACCCAGTGTCATTCTCCCCTTCTCACTCACTCTCTCACCCAGTGTCCTTCGGCCGTCTCTCTCACACTCTCACCCAGTGTCCTTCTCCCCTTCTCTCTCACACTCTCACCCAGTGTCATTCTCCCCTTCTCACTCACTCTCTCACCCAGTGTCCTTCGGCCGTCTCTCTCACACTCTCACCCAGTGTCCTTCTCCCCTTCTCTCACACTCTCACCCAGTGTCCTTCTCCCCTTCTCTCTCACACTCTCACCCAGTGTCATTCTCCCCTTCTCACTCACTCTCTCACCCAGTGTTCTTCTGCCGTCTCTCTCACTCTCTCACCCATTGTCCTTCTCCCCTTCTCACTCACTCTCTCACCCAGTGTCCTTCCCCCCTTCTCTCTCACACTCTCACCCAGTGTTCTTCTGCCCTTCTCTCTCACACTCTCACCAAGTGTCCTTCTTCCCTTCTCACTCTCACACTCTCTCACCCAGTGTTCTTCTGCCGTCTCTCTCACTCTCTCACCCAGTGTCATTCTCCCCTTCTCTCTCTCACTCTCACCCAGTGTCATTCTTCCCTTCTCTCACACTCTCTCACCCAGTGTCCTTCTTCCCTTCTCACTATCACACTCTCTCACCCAGTGTCCTTCTGCCGTCTCTCTCACACTCTCACCAAGTGTCCTTCTCCCCTTCTCTCTCACACTCTCACCCAGTGTCCTTCTCCCCTACTCTCTCACACTCTCACCCAGTGTCCTTCTTCCCTTCTCACTATCACACACTCTCACCCAGTGTCCTTCTCCCCTTCTCTCACACTCTCACCCAGTGTCCTTCTTCCCTTCTCACTATCACACTCTCTCACCCAGTGTCCTTCTGCCGTCTCTCTCACACTCTCACCAAGTGTCCTTCTCCCCTTCTCTCTCACACTCTCACCCAGTGTCCTTCTCCCCTACTCTCTCACACTCTCACCCAGTGTCATTCTTCCCTTCTCACTCTCACACTCTCTCACCCAGTGTTCTTCTGCCGTCTCTCTCACACTCTCACCCAGTGTCCTTCTTCCCTTCTCTCACACTCTCACCCAGTGTTCTTCTGCCCTTCTCTCTCACACTCTCACCCAGTGTCCTTCTTCCCTTCTCACTCTCACACTCTCTCACCCAGTGTCCTTCTCCCCTTCTCTCTCACACTCTCACCCAGTGTCATTCTTCCCTTCTCTCACACTCTCTCACCCAGTGTCATTCTTCCCTTCTCTCTCACACTCTCACCCAGTGTCCTTCTTCCCTTCTCACTCTCACACTCTCTCACCCAGTGTTCTTCTGCCGTCTCACTCACTCTCTCACCCAGTGTTCTTCTGCTGTCTCTCTCACTCTCTCACCCAGTGTCCTTCTCCCCTTCTCTCACACTCTCACCCAGTGTTCTTCTGCCGTCTCTCTCACACTCTCTCACCCAGTGTCCTTCTCCCCTTCTCTCTCACACTCTCACCCAGTGTCCTTCTCCCCTTCTCTCTCACTCTCTCACCCAGTGTCCTTCTGCCCTTCTCTCTCACACTCTCTCACCCAGTGTTCTTCTGCCGTCTCTCTCACTCTCTCACCCAGTGTCATTCTCCCCTTCTCTCTCTCACTCTCACCCAGTGTCATTCTTCCCTTCTCTCACACTCTCTCACCCAGTGTCCTTCTTCCCTTCTCACTCTCACACTCTCTCACCCAGTGTTCTTCTGCCGTCTCTCACACTCTCTCACCCAGTGTCCTTTTCCCCTTCTCTCTCACACTCTCACCCAGTGTCCTTTTCCCCTTCTCTCTCTCACCCAGTGTTCTTCTCCCCTTCTCTCTCACCCAGTGTCCTTCTCCCCTTCTCTCTCACACTCTAACCCATTGTCCTTCTCCCCTTCTCTCTCTCACACTCTCACCCAGTGTCCTTACCCCCTTCTCTCTCACACACTCTCACCAAGTGTCCTTCTCCCCTTCTCTCTCTCACCCAGTGTTCTTCTCCCCTTCTCTCTCACACTCTCACCCGTTGTCCTTCTCCCCTTCTCTCTCTCACCCAGTGTCCTTCTCCCCTTCTCTCTCACACTCTCACCCATTGTCCTTCTCCCCTTCTCTCTCTCACCCAGTGTCCTTCTCCCCTTCTCTCTCACACTCTCACCCAGTGTTCTTCTCCCCTTCTCTCTCACACTCTCACCCATTGTCCTTCTCCCCTTCTCTCTCTCACCCAGTGTCCTTCTCCCCTTCTCTCTCACACTCTCACCCATTGTCCTTCTCCCCTTCTCTCACACTCTCACCCATTGTCCTTCTCCCCTTCTCTCTCACTCTCACCCAGTGTCCTTCTCTCCTTCTCTCTCACACTCTCACCCAGTGTCCTTCTCCCCTTCTCTCTCACACTCTCATCCAGTGTCCTTCTCCCCTTCTCATTCACACTCTGTTCTTTGCCACCTCTCTCCCTCTCACTCCATTTTGACGCCTCTCCGCTTCCCTCCCTATCTCTTTTTCTTACGCTCTCCACCCTGTCTTTCCCTTTACAGACGGAGCTCAGTGGCTGTATCTCGATGCTGGTGGCCGGTAATGACAGAATTCAGAGTATCCTCAGCCAGCTGGAGGAGTCATGCAAATCTATCGAGGTGAGAAGAGACACGCAGGGGCAGCGCGTTGCACACAGGCTTTCCCATAGAGACACGCAGGGGCTGCGCGTTACACATGGGGCTTCCCATAGAGACACGCAGGGGCAGCGCATTACACACTGGCTTTCCCATAGAGACACGCAGGGGCTGCGTGTTACACACAGGGCTTTCCATAGAGACACGCAGGGGCAGCGCATTACACACAGTACTTCCCAAAGAAACACGCAGGGGCAGAAAATAATCTCCGCACCGCGAGTGACTCAAACATATGACCTCACATGGATTAGTGACCTCTGGCATGTGACCTCACAGTATAGTGACCTATGGCTTGTGAACAGAAAAGGAAGGTTGGTCAAATGACCTTACAGCAGATAGTGTGACCTTGTGACCTCCCTGCTGACCCCTGTGCAGGAGAGCAGCCAGCAGAGGAAGGAGAGTATGAGCAAGATGTTTGAGGCTCTGTACATGATCCTGGAGGAGAAGAAGACGCATCTTCTGCAAAGGATATCCCAGGCTCAGGAGGAGAAGCTGAGCTCCATCCGCTGCCTCATACTTGGGTACCAGGAGCAGCTGCACTCCGCCTCCAACCTGCTACAGACAGCCTTCCAATCCATGGAGCAGCCTGGGCCTGCTTCCTTCTTGCTGGTGAGTTACCCTGTGACCCCAGACGTGACCTCACAACCTGAAATTCCTGACCTCTGACACGTAGCCTTACACTATGTTCCTCACGCTGAGAACTCACAGCCTTGGACACATGACCTCAGACACACAAACTCATAGCCTTGGACACATGATATCACGGTCTTTAACATGATATCACAGCTTCTGATGAATGGCCAGACAGACCTAGAGGGTAGTGACCTGTGACACATGACGTCCCCAATGAGTGAGGTCGTTGCTCCCCTGTGTCTGCGTCGCTCTGCAGTGGGAGAAACCGTGGATTAATGGCATCCTGCGTGTTTGTGTCCCTGTAACCTCTTCAGGGTGTTCCTGAGTAACCTTCATGTGTCACCTAAATAACAACTTCCTCACTTTGTACTATCTCAGTGATGTCATCATACTGTCACTATGATGTCACTAACCCTTCAGCTGCATCACACAGCCTGTCCTTTTCTCTGCTAACCCTCTCCTCTCTTTCTGCTTCCCTTATCTCTGTCTCTCCTGTGCGCTCCTCTTCCCGCAGAATTCCAAGCAGCTCATTAAAACGTAAGTCACAGACATGATTAAACCCCAAAACACATCATATGTAATGTCAAACTTGTCATATAATGTGACGTAGTGAGAGAGCTCAGGCTTAGGGATCTGCTGAGGTATATGTGACGTAGTGAGAGAGCTCACGCTTAGGGATCTGCTGAGGTATATGTGACGTAGTGAGAGAGCTCAGGCTTAGGGATCTGCTGAGGTATATGTGCCGTAATGAGAGCTCAGGCTTAGGGATCTGCTGAGGTATATGTGATGTAGTGAGAGAGCTCAGGCTTAGGGATATGCTGAGGTATATGTGACGTAGTGAGAGAGCTCAGGCTTAGGGATCTGCTGAGGTATATGTGACGTAGTGAGAGAGCTCAGGCTTAGGGATCTGCTGAGGTATATGTGACGTAGTGAGAGCTCAGGCTTAGGGATCTGCTGAGGTATATGTGACGTAGTGAGAGCTCAGGCTTAGGGATCTGCTGAGGTATATGTGACGTAGTGAGAGCTCAGGCTTAGGGATCTGCTGAGGTATATGTGACGTAGTGAGAGAGATAGAGGATGAGACACGCACTCAGTCACATAGGTAATAGGGGTGGGGTACTTAGCTGCCGGTGCGCTGGTCCTGGGGAGCTCCTGAAGTCCCAATATGATCCAGTACAATGAAGAAGCAGGCCCACGGTCTTAATAATGAGGAGGTTTAATATGCCATAAAGACCAACGTTTCGGCAGTCTAATACTGCCTTTCACCTTGAGAAAGGCAGTATTAGACTGCCGAAACGTTGGTCTTTATGGCATATTAAACCTCCTCATTATTAAGACCGTGGGCCTGCTTCTTCATTGTAACATAGGGAGAGAGCTCAGGTTTAGAGATGAGACGCAGGGAATAATGGGCTCATTGATTGTGGCATCTCTCTGCGGTATCTCAGCCTCCTCAACCCCCCTGTGCAGGGCTTTGTGATTTATAAGGGGGGCTGTACCTATGTGAAGTACCCGGAGGTGATACCTAGTACCCTTCTATGTGCAGGATCATGGACGCCTCTAAGGGCTGCCAGCTGGAGAAGATGGATCCCGAGTTTGAGAATATGGACCAGTTCATCGTGGACATGGAGCACATCAGCGAGTGTCTGAGGAGTATTGACTTCAGCCCTAGTGAGTGAGGGGAGGAGAGAGGGGGAGGGCTGCATGGGGAGGGGACATCTGCCATCACCTGTGGGGGGTCATAGGTCATGGTATCACCTGTGGGGGTCTGTGTAACAAAGCTCACTTGTCACACAATGTAATTTTATGATGGTGACAGACCGTGGGCACAGCTATCACTGAGGAGTTTAAAACTGACAGTGGGCAGATGGCAATAATGGCCACACAGACCCACAGCCAGCACAGCGCTCTCTCGCCAAGATTAGTTGCATCCCTGCCACTGCCGGGGACTACAGAGCAGTTTGTCACAGTACGTAAGTGACACCCGAGGAATCACATAATTATTAATATCAAGGTCACTTGTGACCTTGTCCCTGACACCCCCCTAGGGAAGAGAGCTGACATTGTCACATCATGTCTGGTGAGGGGTGATACAGCTGTCACAGACACCGTGAGCCAGGGTGACAGGTGACACGCCTGTCACGTGGCGCGAGGTCTGGTCTGGGGTGACAGGTGACACATCTATCACACACGAGCTAAGGTCCTGTGCAAGGAGATAGGTGACTGAGTCACTGTGTCTTGTGAAGGTTTGGAAGAGGAAGAAGCAAATGAGGAAGAGGAGGATACGGAGGAATATGAAGAGACGGAGGAGGGGAGACCCGAGGGTAAGAGCCCTTCAGGCAGAGAAGGGGTTAACTGAATAGTAGTAGACACATGGTACAGGTTGCCAGCAGAGGCGGAGAAGCTTATGGGAATTCAGAGTACAATGGCATAGGCACAAAGGGATCCTGAATAAGGTACAGTACAAATGTAAGGATGTAATGGGGAGAGGGGACATATTCATGGGAGACCCAGTGACTACTGTCCTGCACCTCAGGGGTCTGCAGCAGAAAACAGCGGTAATTGTACATTTGGGATTGATATCTGTTATGCCTGCTGCCATTCCTCCACATGAAGTGGTGTTTAATTGTGTCTGAATGTTTACTGAATGCAGAGGTTGTATTGTGACAGGGTTAACGCAGACCGCATGCTGCTCTCCAGCCGTACCCCATGTGACGGACCTTCATGTTGTATCTTCGTGGCCCATCAGAGTGGTCTTTGTGTTCACAGGGCAGCAGTAACCGGGACACAGGCATTCCTGGGGGAGAGAGAAAGAGCGAGCGTGTCTTAACAAGAGGAGGAGGAGTGAGAGGACCGGGTGCCACAATCTCCCGGGGAGGAGAGCGAGAGGCACGTACCCATCACATGAGCCGGGAGGAGCGCGGCCCGATGTGCGAGCCTGCGGGGCGATGACTCAGGACTTGTGATAACATGAGACTTTCTTTTCTATGTCACGACGGTGATGATGATCAGGGTGTATATAATTGTACTGATACATTTTGTAACTTTGTGGGGTTTGATTACTGGCGACGGGTGCTGTGATTCTGTGTTTGGGCCGAGTTGACGTTCTATAGATTCTGGGGTCCCACATTAGTGGGGAGCGGGGCGTCACGTGATGTACCACAATCTGTGCGATATCAACTCACTGATTTTGCACTTAAATAAAATGGTGTTTTTTTTGCGTTGGTAATATTTACATGTGTGTGCGGTGGGGGGAGGGGGAGAGGGGGAGGAGAGAGGTGTGATGTATTGTATGTATGAATAGTGAACTGTGAGGTAATGCTGGGGCTGTGATGTAATCGTGATTGAGTGATGTAGTGTTGGATGTGTAATTACATAGTTACCTAGTAGATGAGGTTGAAAAAAGACATGCGTCCATCAAGTTCAACCTATGCTAAAAACCCCAGTGAAATACTGTGTGATCCAATAATATCTCATAAGTGGAAAAATAAATTCCTTCTTGACTCCAATAATTGGCCATCAGATTACTCCCTGGAACAACATCCTTCCCATGTTTACTTATTTGGTATATCCCTGTATACCTTTCCTTTCTAAAAAGATGTCCAACCTTTTTTTTTTTTTTTCCATCACAGTCTTCATGGGTAATGAATTTCACATTTTAATGTATGGTGTGGAAGCCTGGTTAAGTGATGTCATGTTAGGGGTTATGTCATGCTGGAAGTCTGACGTGATTGCATGCTGAGCGATGTCATGTTAACGGTGTGATGTAATTGTGGTTGAGTGCTGGCAAGTTGGAAGAGTGATGGTATTGTGGCTGAGTGATGTCATGACGAAGTTTTGATGTAATTCTGGAGGTGTGATAGAATCATGATGTCATGCTGGAGGTGTGATGTAATTGTTTCTGAGTGATGTCATACTTGTGGTATGATGTAATACAGTTCTTAATTACACACTTCCATGAGTTGGATTCCAGCCCCAGTTACACTGCATTAGGTCTGCAGATGCTCCTTTTCTCTTCCTCAGGTGATGATATCATCATTGTAACAGGTTGCACCCTGGAGGTGGCTGCATGATGATACCTATATAAAGATAAATGACTTCCTCTGACAAATGGCCTGGGGGGGGGGGGGGGGGAGGGAGAGAGACAGAGACCTGGGAATGCAGGGGTGTGACCACCGACAGGTTATACAGAGGGGTGGTATATACCATGTAATAAGGGTGGTATATGCACAATGTAATAGGATGCTATGTAAGGGGTGGTATATACACCATGTAATAAGGGTGTTATGGAAGGGGTGGTATATACACCATCTACGGGGTTTATAGCAGTTAAAGCTTATGGATACACTCTATGGGTGTTAGGAGGGAATGTGTGAGTGATGTATTACAAGGGTATTGTTGGGAGGATTCATAGTATGCATCTTGATATAGGTGCATACAGGAGGTGAATGGATGAATAATGTTATAGCAGACGATACAGGGTGATATAGGTATGGGGTTTGCCGTTTAGGGCTATTTAAGGAGGGGGTGGTAATGTGTATCCATTAAGCCAGGTGTGGGATCTATGTTATGTATTAGGGCAGACTGTGTGGATCCTGTATCTCAGGCTGTTCTGTGATTACTTGGTGCATATTTAGGTCTGATATAGGATTAATCCGGATACTATATACATGATAGGAGACGTCCTTACAGGACACGGTGCTGCAGTCTGTTGGTATACAGAGGGGAGGGGCGCTATATGGAGGCAGTGGGGTTTGGGAAAGTTTGCAGCCGTCTTTCTGCACCCGGCGCTTAATCCCACACTGACCCCGAGCAACAGATAAGGAGACCGCCGGGGGACGTGTATACACAGAGGGAGAGACAGAGACAGACAGTGGTATATTCAGAAAGAAATAGACAGCCGGGGGTATATACAGAGAGAAAGAGACAGCCGGGGGTATATACAGAGAGAAAGAGACAGCTGGGGATATATACAGAGAGAGACAGCCGGGGATATATACAGAGAGAGACAGCCGGGGATATATACAGAGAGAGACAGCCGGGGATATATACAGAGAGAAAGAGACAGCCGGGGATATATACAGAGAGAAAGAGACAGCCGGGGATATATACAGAGAGAAAGAGACAGCCGGGGATATATACAGAGAGAGACAGCCGGGGATATATACAGAGAGAGACAGCCGGGGGTATATACAGAGAGAGACAGCCGGGGGTATATACAGAGAGAAAGAGACAGCCGGGGGTATATACAGAGAGAAAGAGACAGCCGGGGGTATATACAGAGAGAAAGAGACAGCCGGGGGTATATACAGAGAGAGACAGCTGGTGACTAAATCCTCCTGGGACGCGAGTCGGTTCAGCAGATGGACGGAGAGGAGGTGAAGCTGCTGGGAAGCAAGAGTCGGTAAGGACCCCGATATACCGCAACCCCTGTATACAGTTAATCTATTTATCATACCTCCCATATAGAGCTAATTCATACCCCCCCTTATACAGCTAATTTATACCCCCCATATACATCTAATTAATTCCCCCCATATACAGCTCATTCATACCCCCCAGATACAGTCCATTCATACCCCCCATATACAGCTCATTCATACCCCCCATATACAGCTCATTCATACCCCCATAAACAGCTAATTCATACACCCCCCCCCATATACAGCTCATTCATACACCCCCCCATATACAGCTCATTCATACACCCCCCCATATACAGCTCATTCATACACCCCCCTCATATACAGCTCATTCATACATCCCCCTCATATACAGCTCATTCATACACCCCCCTCATATACAGCTCATTCATACACC
>NW_027454171.1:90000-97274 GCF_040206685.1 Ascaphus truei | reverse complement strand
GAGGCGTGGGTGAGAGGAGATGGCAGGGAGGCGTGGGGGGGAAGAGATGGCAGGGAGGCGTGGGTGAGAGGAGGTGGCAGGGAGGCGTGGGTGAGAAGAGGCGACAGGGAGGCGTGGGGGGGAAGAGATGGCAGGGAGGCGTGGGTGGGATCAGGTGTGTATGTCTGGGTTCAGGCTTAGGGGAGATCCCCAGCAGCAGGAAGGAGGAGATAGAGGGTGTGAATAGAGGATTTGTGGGGGTGTTTTTTATTGAGGGTTGCTGGGAGAGAGGTGTATAAATAATGGTGCAGTGGGGAGTGGGGAAGTTGGAGAGAACAGAGACATTCACCAAGGAGTGAGGAAACAGTAAACAGAAAATGCAATAGGGAGGGCATAGTGAGATACAGGAGGAGAGGGCATAGTGAGATACAGGAGGAGAGGGCATAGTGAGATACAGGAGGAGAGGGCATAGTGAGATACAGGAGGAGAGGTCACAGTGAGATGCAGGAGGAGAGGGCATAGTGAGATACAGGAGGAGAGGGCATAGTGAGATGCAGGAGGAGAGGCATAGTGAGATGCAGGAGGAGAGGGCATAGTGAGATGCAGGAGGAGAGGGCATAGTGAGATACAGGAGGAGAGGGCATAGTGAGATACAGGAGGAGAGGGCATAGTGAGATACAGGAGGAGAGGACATAGTGAGATGCAGGAGGAGAGGACATAGTGAGATGCAGGAGGAGAGGGCACAGTGAGATGCAGAGGAGAGGACATAGTGAGATACAGGAGGAGAGGGCATAGTGAGATGCAGGAGGAGAGGGCACAGTGAGATACAGGAGGAAAGGGCATAGTGAGATACAGGAGGAGAGGGCATAGTGAGATACAGGAGGAGAGGGCATAGTGAGATACAGGAGGAGAGGGCATAGTGAGATACAGGAGGAGAGGGCATAGTGAGAGATACAGGAGGAGGGGGCATAGTGAGAGATACAGGAGGAGAGGGCATAGTGATACAGGAGGAGAGGGCATAGTGAGATACAGGAGGAGAGGGCATAGTGAGATGCAGGAGGAGAGGGCATAGTGAGATACAGGAGGAGAGGGCATAGTGAGATACAGGAGGAGAGGGCATAGTGAGATACAGGAGGGAGGGCATAGTGAGATGCAGGAGGAGAGGGCATAGTGAGATACAGGAGGAGAGGGCATAGTGAGATACAGGAGGAGAGGGCATAGTGAGGATACAGGAGGAGAGGGCATAGTGAGAGATACAGGAGGAGAGGGCATAGTGAGAGATACAGGAGGAGAGGGCATAGTGAGATACAGGAGGAGAGGGCACAGTGAGATACAGGAGGAGAGGGCATAGTGAGATGCAGGAGGAGAGGGCATAGTGAGATGCAGGAGGAGAGGGCATAGTGAGATACAGGAGGAGAGGGCACAGTGAGATACAGGAGGAGAGGGCACAGTGAGATACAGGAGGAGAGGGCACAGTGAGATACAGGAGGAGAGGGCACAGTGAGATACAGGAGGAGAGGGCACAGTGAGATACAGGAGGAGAGGGCACAGTGATATACAGGAGGAGAGGGCACAGTGATATACAGGAGGAGAGGGGCATAGTGAGAGATACAGGAGGAGAGGGCATAGTGAGATACAGGAGGAGAGGGCATAGTGAGATACAGGAGGAGAGGGCATAGTGAGATACAGGAGGAGAGGGCATAGTGAGAAATACAGGAGGAGAGGGCATAGTGAGATACAGGAGGAGAGGGCATAGTGAGAGATACAGGAGGAGAGGGCACAGTGAGATACAGGAGGAGAGGGCACAGTGAGATACAGGAGGAGAGGGCATAGTGAGAGATACAGGAGGAGAGGGCATAGTGAGAGATACAGGAGGAGAGGGCATAGTGAGATACAGGAGGAGAGGGCATAGTGAGATACAGGAGGAGAGGGCACAGTGAGATACAGGAGGAGAGGGCATAGTGAGATACAGGAGGAGAGGACATAGTGAGATACAGGAGGAGAGGGCATAGTGAGATACAGGAGGAGAGGGCACAGTGAGATGCAGGAGGGAGGGCACAGTGAGATACAGGAGGAGAGGACATAGTGAGATGCAGGAGGAGAGGACATAGTGAGATGCAGGAGGAGAGGACATAGTGAGATGCAGGGGGAGAGGGCATAGTGAGATGCAGGAGGAGAGGGCATAGTGAGAGATACAGGAGGAGAGGGCACAGTGAGATGCAGGAGGAGAGGGCACAGTGAGATGCAGGAGGAGAGGGCACAGTGAGATACAGGAGGAGAGGGCATAGTGAGAGATACAGGAGGAGAGGGCATAGTGAGATACAGGAGGAGAGGGCATAGTGAGATACAGGAGGAGAGGGCATAGTGAGATACAGGAGGAGAGGGCATAGTGAGATATAGGAGGAGAGGGCATAGTGAGATGCAGGAGGAGAGGACATAGTGAGATGCAGGGGGAGAGGGCATAGTGAGATGCAGGAGGGAGGGCACAGTGAGATACAGGAGGAGAGGGCATAGTGAGATACAGGAGGAGAGGGCATAGTGAGATACAGGAGGAGAGGGCATAGTGAGATACAGGAGGAGAGGGGCATAGTGAGATACAGGAGGAGAGGGCATAGTGAGATGCAGGAGGGAGAGGGCATAGTGAGAGATGCAGGAGGAGAGGGCATAGTGAGATACAGGAGGAGAGGGCATAGTGAGATACAGGAGGAGAGGGCATAGTGAGATACAGGAGGAGAGGGCATAGTGAGATACAGGAGGAGAGGGCATAGTGAGATACAGGAGGAGAGGGCATAGTGAGATGCAGGAGGAGAGGGCATAGTGAGATGCAGGAGGAGAGGACATAGTGAGATGCAGAGGGAGGGCATAGTGAGATGCAGGAGGAGAGGGCATAGTGAGATGCAGGAGGAGAGGGCATAGTGAGATGCAGGAGGAGAAGACATAGTGAGATGCAGGAGGAGAGGACATAGTGAGATGCAGGAGGAGAGGGACATAGTGAGATGCAGGAGGAGAGGGCATAGTGAGATACAGGAGGAGAGGGCATAGTGAGATACAGGAGGAGAGGGCATAGTGAGATACAGGAGGAGAGGACATAGTGAGATGCAGGAGGAGAGAGGGCATAGTGAGATGCAGGAGGAGAGGGCATAGTGAGATACAGGAGGAGAGGGCATAGTGAGATACAGGAGGAGAGGGCATAGTGAGATACAGGAGGAGAGGACATAGTGAGATACAGGAGGAGAGACTTCCCAGGTATTGGAGGATACAATTGAACAGATACTCACAGATGTTAACAGAGAATGTCTCACAGCGGCTACGTTGTAATGCAGAGTCCAGATCTTCCTCCAATCCTCACCTCCAAATTCAACTCCAACATTAACTCTTGTAGACACTTATGATGTTACACAGCCTTAACATCATAAGAGTTTGGATCTCTGTCTCAACCTCTGTGTCTCTCGCCATCCTCACGACCTCTCTCTCCCCCCCCCCTCACACCTCTCTCTTCCCCCCCTCACACCTCTCTTCCCGCCCTCACACCTCTATCTCCCCCCCCCTCACACCTCTCCCCCCCCCCTCACACCTCTCTCTCCCCTCCCCCCCCTCCCCTCACACCTCTCTTCCCCCCCTCCCCTCACACCTCTCCCCCCTCACACCTCTCTCTCCTCCCCTCACACCTCTCTCTTCCCCCCTCATACCTCTCCCTCCCCCCCCTCACACCTCTCTCCCCCCCCTCCCCTCACACCTCCCCCCCCTCACACCTCTCTCCCTCCCCCCCCCCTCCCCCTCACACCTCTCTCTCCCCCCTCACACCTCTCTCTCCCTCCCCCCCTCCCACCTCTCTCTCCCCCCTCCCACCTCTCTCTCCCCCTCCCACCTCTCTCTCCCCCCTCACACCTCTCCCCCCTCACACCTCTCCCCCTCACACCTCTCTCCCCCCTCACACCTCTCTCTCCCTCCCCCCCTCCCCTCACACCTCTCTCTCCCTCCCCCCCTCCCCTCACACCCTCTCTCTCCCCCTCACACCTCTCTCTCCCCCCTCACACCTCTCTCCCTCCCCCCCCTCCCCTCACACCTCTCTCTCCCCCCCCCCCTCACACCTCTCCCCCCTCACATCTCTCTCTCCCCCCTGTAGGAGCAGTACGAGTTTTTGTATCACGCAGTCACAGAAATGTTTCACAGGGAGCTGCAGAAACCGCACCAGCAGCAATATGAGAACCTGAGAGAGGTAACAGGGGAAAACTGTCCTTCTATATAGGTCCCATCAGTGTTATATACAGGTAGGAGAGGAGGTCCCCTCAGTGTTATATACAGGTAGGAGAGGAGGTCCCATCAGTGTTATATACAGGTAGGAGGAGGTCCCCTCAGTGCTATATACAGGTAGGAGAGGAGGTCCCATCAGTGTTATATACAGGTAGGAGAGGAGGTCCCCTCAGTGTTATATACAGGTAGGAGAGGAGGTCCCCTCAGTGCTATATACAGGTAGGAGAGGAGGTCCCCTCAGTGCTATATACAGGTAGGAGAGGAGGTCCCATCAGTGTTATATACAGGTAGGAGAGGAGGTCCCCTCAGTGCTATATACAGGTAGGAGAGGAGGTCCCCTCTGTGTTATATACAGGTAGGAGAGGAGGTCCCCTCAGTGCTATATACAGGTAGGAGAGGAGGTCCCATCAGTGTTATATACAGGTAGGAGAGGAGGTCCCTCAGTGCTATATACTGGTAGGAGAGGAGGTCCCCTCAGTGCTATATACAGGTAGGAGAGGACCTAATCAGCTCACAGAAACATACCACGTATATGTTAATTAGATGTGAGTTCTGTTGCAGGAGGAGGTACGACATCGCTGAGTGCGCTCTGCGCATGGCGGAGAGGTGGGGGCACCTTGGGCAGTTGGGTGACTTTGTGGGGGCTGCGGTGACGTGTCCGGGATTTTAACCTATTCCTGTTTGAAAGCAAAATTGATTTTCTGATTGTAATATAATTCAATTCAGTCGCTGTGCCCTGATACACACAGCCTGTCCCCCCCCCACACACACAGGGACACACAGCCTGTTACACACACACATACACACACACACACACACACACACACACACACACCCTGTCCCCCACACACACCAGGGACACACAGCCTGTTACACACACACACACACACACACACAGCCTGTCCCCCCCACACACACAGGGACACACAGCCTGTTACACACACACACACACACACACACACACACACACACACACAGCCTGTCCCCCCTACACACACAGGCACACACACACACACACACACACACACACACACACACACACACACACACACACACACCACACACACACACACACACACACACACACACACACACAGCCTGTCCCCCCCACACACACAGGCACACACACACACACACACACACACACACACACACACACACACACACACACACACACACACACACAGCCTGTCCCCCCCCACACACACAGGGACACACACACACACACACACACACACAGCCTGTCCCCCCCCCCACACACACAGGGACACACAGCCTGTTACACACACACACACACACACACACACACACACACACACACACACACACACACACACACACACACCCTGTCCCCCCCCCACACACAGGGACACACAGCCTGTTACACACACACAGGGACACACACACACAGCCTCCCCCCCCCCACACACACACAGGGACACACAGCCTGTCCCCCCCCACACACACACAGGGACACACAGCCTGTTACACACACACACACACACACACACACACACACACACACACACACACACACACAGCCTGTCCCCCCCCCCACACACACACACACAGCCTGTCCCCCCCACACACACAGGCACGCACACACACACACACACACACACACACACAGCCTGTCCCCCCCCCCACACACAGGCGCACACACACACACACACACACACACACAGCCTCTCCCCCCCCCCACACACAGGGACACACACACACACACACACACACACAGCCTGTCCCCCCCCACACACACAGGGACACACAGCCTGTTACACACACACACACACACACACACACACACACAGCCTGTCCCCCCCCCCACACACACAGGGACACACAGCCTGTTACACACACACACACACACACACACACACACACACACACACACACACACACACACACACACACACACACACACACACACACCACACACACACACACCCTGTCCCCCCCACACACACAGGGACACACAGCCTGTTACACACACACAGGGACACACACACACAGCCTCCCCCCCCCCACACACACACAGGGACACACAGCCTGTCCCCCCCACACACACACAGGGACACACAGCCTGTTACACACACACACACACACACACACACACACACACACACACACACACACACACACACACACAGCCTGTCCCCCCCCCCCCCACACACACACACAGCCTGTCCCCCCACACACACAGGCACGCACACACACACACACACACACACACACACACAGCCTGTCCCCCCCCCACACAGGCGCACACACACACACACACACACACACACACACAGCCTCTCCCCCCCCCACACACACAGGGACACACACACACACACACACACACACAGCCTGTCCCCCCCCACACACACAGGGACACACAGCCTGTTACACACACACACACACACACACACACACACACACACACACACACACACACACAGCCTGTCCCCCCCCCCACACACAGGGACACACAGCCTGTTACACACACACACACACACACACACACACAGCCTGTCCCCCCCCACACACACAGGGACACACAGCCTGTTACACACACACACACACACACACACACACACACACACACACACACACACACACACACACCCTGTCCCCCACACACACACAGGGACACACAGCCTGTTACACACACACACACAGGGACACACAGCCTGTTACACACACACAGGGACACACACACACAGCCTCCCCCCCCCACACACACACAGGGGACACACACAGCCTGTTACACACACACACACAGGGACACACAGCCTGTCCCCCCCACACACACACAGGGACACACAGCCTGTTACACACACACACACACACACACACACACACACACCACACACACCCTGTCCCCCCCACACACACAGGGACACACAGCCTGTTACACACACACAGGGACACACACACACAGCCTCCCCCCCCACACACACACAGGGACACACAGCCTCCCCCCCCCACACACACACAGGACACACAGCCTGTTACACACACACACACACACACACACACACACACACACACACACA
>NW_027454171.1:0-85000 GCF_040206685.1 Ascaphus truei | reverse complement strand
CTGCGCCCTGTCCCCGGCACTGCGCCCCGCGCCTCACACTGCGCCCTGTCCCCAGCACTGCGCCCCGCGCCTCACACTGCGCCCTGTCCCCGGCACTGCGCCTCGCGCCTCACACTGCGCCCTGTCCCTGGCACTGCGCCTCGCGCCTCACACTGCGCCCTGTCCCCGGCACTGCGCCCCGCGCCTCACACTGCGCCCTGTCCCCGGCACTGCGCCCCGCGCCTCACACTGCGCCCTGTCCCCGGCACTGCGCCCCGCGCCTCACACTGCGCCCTGTCCCTGGCACTGCGCCTCGCGCCTCACACTGCGCCCTGTCCCTGGCACTGCGCCTCGCGCCTCACACTGCGCCCTGTCCCCGTGCCTCACACTGCGCCCTGTCCCCGTGCCTCACACTGCGCCCTGTCCCCGTCCCCACAGGGCAAAGTTTCATTATATGACGATGCCAGATCCTTACTGACACCCGGACGGATCCTGAGCCAGAGGGAAAACTGCTCACGGTAAGAGAAGGCAGCGGGTCTGCCAGGAGCGAGACACACACAATACGGGGACCGGGGACAGCACCCGGGGAAGGGGACAGCACCCGAGGAAGGGGACAGCGCCCGGGGAAGGGGACAGCGCCCTGGGAAGGGGACAGGGGTCCGGGGAAGGGGACAGGGGTCCGGGGAAGGGGACAGGGGTCCGGGGAAGGGGACAGCAGACCGGGGGAAGGGGACAGCAGACCGGGGAAGGGGACAGCACCCGGGGAAGGGGACAGCGCCCGGGGAAGGGGACAGCGCCCTGGGAAGGGGACAGGGGTCCGGGGAAGGGGACAGGGGTCCGGGGAAGGGGACAGGGGTCCGGGGAAGGGGACAGCAGACCGGGGACAGGGGACAGCGCCCGGTGGAAGGGGACAGCGCCCGGTGGAAGGGGACAGCGCCCGGTGGAAGGGGACAGCGCCCGGTGGAAGGGGACAGCGCCCGGTGGAAGGGGACAGCGCCCGGTGTAAGGGGACAGCGCCCGGTGTAAGGGGACAGCGCCCGGTGTAAGGGGACAGCGCCCGGTGTAAGGGGACAGCGCCCGGTGGAAGGTGACAGCGCCCGGTGGAAGGGGACAGCGCCCTTTGGAAGGGGACAGTGCCCTTTGGAAGGGGACAGCGCCCTTTGGAAGGGGACAGCGCCCTTTGGAAGGGTATAGCGCCCGGGGGAAGGGGACAGCGCCCTTTGGAAGGGGATAGAGCCCGGGGGAAGGGGACAGCGCCCAGGGGAAGGGGACAGCGCCCTTTGGAAGGGGATAGAGCCCGGGGGAAGGGGACAGCGCCCAGGGGAAGGGGACAGCGCCCTTTGGAAGGGGATAGAGCCCGGGGGAAGGGGACAGCGCCCAGGGGAAGGGGACAGCGCCCTTTGGAAGGGGACAGCGCCCTTTGGAAGGGGACAGCGCCCTTTGGAAGGGGATAGCGCCCTTTGGAAGGGGACAGCGCCCTTTGGAAGGGGATAGAGCCCGGGGGAAGGGGATAGAGCCCGGGGGAAGGGGATAGCGCCCGGGGGAAGGGGACAGCGCCCGGGGGAAGAGGACAGCGTTAGGGAGGCCTGGTGGACAAGTGACACAATTTGCTGCATTATTAGAAATGTTTCCTCTTCTCTCTGTAAAGTGCGTCCCTGGCTCCTGACTTCCCGCCCCAGTCTCCAACAGAACAATCCGCTAGAGACATGAATGACACATACGCCGTTGTGAGGAAGCACAGGCTGACTGCTCCCGGAGCGCCGTCTGTACCCCAAACTCCACCCTGTGCCCCGGACACACGGTGCCAGCCTCCTTCTAACCATCAGTACGATAACCTAACCTCCCGCACTGCACCCCCTGTATCCTTGGATCAGTTGTACAGCACCGTGACTCCCAGATACAGCAGGGTCATTTCTCCAGCCAATGTGCCCTCCTCCTCCTCCATCTCCTCCTCCTCCTACGCCCTGGCCGGGACCCCGGGTTCTCCTGAGATTCCGCCAGCGGAATACGCCTCTGTGCCCAGGACAGGTAACCGGCAGGGTGGGCACAGGGTTCGCGCCGTAGGACTT
The DNA here is from genome assembly GCF_040206685.1 of Ascaphus truei. Taxonomy (NCBI): domain Eukaryota; kingdom Metazoa; phylum Chordata; class Amphibia; order Anura; family Ascaphidae; genus Ascaphus; species Ascaphus truei. The sequence continues at coordinate 82,952 of NW_027454171.1, read as the reverse complement.
ATCCCAGGCCTGGTCAGCGCGTTTTGCTGCTTTATGGCTGAAAAGATGAAATGAGGTTTCTCGTTTTGTGGCACACGGAGACGCACAGTGTGCGTGTTAGTAACATGTTGGTAACATGTTAGTAACATGTCAGTGGGCTATGGGGGATTGCGAGCCTTTACGGCCTCCCACGTCTCCTCTTTAGGACTTGAGGTTTTTGCTGATGTATTTATTTATTGAATTTTGCATTAAACACCAATAACCTGCAGCATCCGAAACACTGTGACAGGAAGCGTACGCTCACCTCACGCATTTCTATGCTGCCGCGTGATGTGGGGACGCTGGGAGCGACGGGGACGCTGGGAGCGACGGGGACGCTGGGGACGCTGGGAGCGATGGGGACGCTGGGAGCGATGGGGACGCTGGGAGCGATGGGGACGCTGGGAGCGATGGGGGAGCTGGGAGCGACGAGGACGCTGGGAGCGATGGGGGAGCTGGGAGCGACGGGGACGCTGGGAGCGACGGGGGAGCTGGGAGCGACGGGGACGCTGGGAGCGACGGGGGAGCTGGGAGCGACGGGGACGCTGGGAGCGATGGGGACGCTGGGAGCGACGGGGACGCTGGGAGCGACGGGGGAGCTGGGAGCGACGGGGACGCTGGGAGCGACGGGGGAGCTGGGAGCGACGGGGACGCTGGGAGCGACGGGGACGCTGGGAGCGACGGGGAGCTGGGAGCGACGGGGACGCTGGGAGCGATGGGGGAGCTGGGAGCGACGGGGACGCTGGGAGCGACGGGGACGCTGGGGACGATGGGGACGCTGGGAGCGATGGGGACGCTGGGAGCGATGGGGACGCTGGGAGCGCTGGGGACGCTGGGAGCGATGGGGACGCTGGGAGCGATGGGGACGCTGGGAGCGACGGGGACGCTGGGAGCGACGGGGACGCTGGGAGCGACGGGGACGCTGGGAGCGACGGGGACGCTGGGAGCGATGGGGGAGCTGGGGACGATCAGGTGGAGGTGCAGTGTGTGCGGATTGCAATAGCTGGGTTATATCAGGTGGAGGTGCAGTGTGTGCGGATTGGAATAGCAGGGTTAGATCAGGTGGAGGTGCAGTGTGTGCGGATTGGAATAGCTGGGTTATATCAGGTGGAGGTGCAGTGTGTGCGGATTGGAATAGCAGGGTTAGATCAGGTGGAGGTGCAGTGTGTGAGGATTGCAATAGCAGGGTTAGATCAGGTGGAGGTGCAGTGTGTGCGGATTGCAATAGCTGGGTTATATCAGGTGGAGGTGCAGTGTGTGAGGATTGGAATAGCAGGGTTAGATCAGGTGGAGGTGCAGTGTGTGAGGATTGGATTAGCAGGGTTAGATCAGGTGGAGGTGCAGTGTGTGTGGATTGGATTAGCAGGGTTAGATCAGGTGGAGGTGCAGTGTGTGCGGATTGCAATAGCTGGGTTATATCAGGTGGAGGTGCAGTGTGTGAGGATTGCAATAGCAGGGTTATATCAGGTGGAGGTGCAGTGTGTGCGGATTGGAATAGCAGGGTTAGATCAGGTGGAGGTGCAGTGTGTGAGGATTGCAATAGCAGGGTTAGATCAGGTGGAGGTGCAGTGTGTGAGGATTGGATTAGCAGGGTTAGATCAGGTGGAGGTGCAGTGTGTGCGGATTGCAATAGCTGGGTTATATCAGGTGGAGGTGCAGTGTGTGAGGATTGCAATAGCAGGGTTATATCAGGTGGAGGTGCAGTGTGTGCGGATTGGAATAGCAGGGTTAGATCAGGTGGAGGTGCAGTGTGTGAGGATTGCAATAGCAGGGTTAGATCAGGTGGAGGTGCAGTGTGTGAGGATTGGAATAGCAGGGTTAGATCAGGTGGAGGTGCAGTGTGTGAGGATTGCAATAGCAGGGTTAGATCAGGTGGAGGTGCAGTGTGTGCGGATTGCAATAGCTGGGTTATATCAGGTGGAGGTGCAGTGTGTGCGGATTGGAATAGCAGGGTTAGATCTGGTGGAGGTGCAGTGTGTGAGGATTGCAATAGCAGGGTTATATCAGGTGGAGGTGCAGTGTGTGCGGATTGGAATAGCAGGGTCAGATCAGGTGGAGGTGCAGTGTGTGAGGATTGCAATAGCAGGGTTAGATCAGGTGGAGGTGCAGTGTGTGAGGATTGGAATAGCAGGGTTAGATCCGGTGGAGGTGCAGTGTGTGCGGATTGCAATAGCTGGGTTATATCAGGTGGAGGTGCAGTGTGTGCGGATTGGAATAGCAGGGTTAGATCAGGTGGAGGTGCAGTGTGTGCGGATTGCAATAGCAGGGTTAGATCAGGTGGAGGTGCAGTGTGTGCGGATTGCAATAGCTGGGTTATATCAGGTGGAGGTGCAGTGTGTGCGGATTGGAATAGCAGGGTTAGATCAGGTGGAGGTGCAGTGTGTGAGGATTGCAATAGCAGGGTTAGATCAGGTGGAGGTGCAGTGTGTGAGGATTGCAATAGCAGGGTTAGATCAGGTGGAGGTGCAGTGTGTGAGGATTGGAATAGCAGGGTTAGATCAGGTGGAGGTGCAGTGTGTGAGGATTGGATTAGCAGGGTTAGATCAGGTGGAGGTGCAGTGTGTGTGGATTGGATTAGCAGGGTTAGATCAGGTGGAGGTGCAGTGTGTGCGGATTGCAATAGCTGGGTTATATCAGGTGGAGGTGCAGTGTGTGAGGATTGCAATAGCAGGGTTAGATCAGGTGGAGGTGCAGTGTGTGAGGATTGGATTAGCAGGGTTAGATCAGGTGGAGGTGCAGTGTGTGCGGATTGGAATAGCTGGGTTATATCAGGTGGAGGTGCAGTGTGTGCGGATTGGAATAGCAGGGTTAGATCAGGTGGAGGTGCAGTGTGTGAGGATTGCAATAGCAGGGTTATATCAGGTGGAGGTGCAGTGTGTGCGGATTGCAATAGCTGGGTTATATCAGGTGGAGGTGCAGTGTGTGCGGATTGGAATAGCAGGGTTAGATCAGGTGGAGGTGCAGTGTGTGAGGATTGCAATAGCAGGGTTATATCAGGTGGAGGTGCAGTGTGTGCGGATTGGAATAGCAGGGTTAGATCAGGTGGAGGTGCAGTGTGTGAGGATTGCAATAGCAGGGTTAGATCAGGTGGAGGTGCAGTGTGTGAGGATTGGAATAGCAGGGTTAGATCAGGTGGAGGTGCAGTGTGTGAGGATTGCAATAGCAGGGTTAGATCAGGTGGAGGTGCAGTGTGTGCGGATTGCAATAGCTGGGTTATATCAGGTGGAGGTGCAGTGTGTGCGGATTGGAATAGCAGGGTTAGATCAGGTGGAGGTGCAGTGTGTGAGGATTGCAATAGCAGGGTTATATCAGGTGGAGGTGCAGTGTGTGCGGATTGGAATAGCAGGGTTAGATCAGGTGGAGGTGCAGTGTGTGCGGATTGCAATAGCAGGGTTAGATCAGGTGGAGGTGCAGTGTGTGAGGATTGGAATAGCAGGGTTAGATCAGGTGGAGGTGCAGTGTGTGCGGATTGGAATAGCAGGGTTAGATCAGGTGGAGGTGCAGTGTGTGAGGATTGCAATAGCAGGGTTAGATCAGGTGGAGGTGCAGTGTGTGAGGATTGCAATAGCTGGGTTATATCAGGTGGAGGTGCAGTGTGTGAGGATTGGAATAGCAGGGTTAGATCAGGTGGAGGTGCAGTGTGTGAGGATTGGATTAGCAGGGTTAGATCAGGTGGAGGTGCAGTGTGTGTGGATTGGATTAGCAGGGTTAGATCAGGTGGAGGTGCAGTGTGTGCGGATTGCAATAGCTGGGTTATATCAGGTGGAGGTGCAGTGTGTGAGGATTGGAATAGCAGGGTTATATCAGGTGGAGGTGCAGTGTGTGCGGATTGGAATAGCTGGGTTATATCAGGTGGAGGTGCAGTGTGTGCGGATTGGAATAGCAGGGTTAGATCAGGTGGAGGTGCAGTGTGTGAGGATTGCAATAGCCGGGTTAGATCAGGTGGAGGTGCAGTGTGTGCGGATTGGAATAGCAGGGTTAGATCAGGTGGAGGTGCAGTGTGTGAGGATTGCAATAGCAGGGTTATATCAGGTGGAGGTGCAGTGTGTGCGGATTGCAATAGCAGGGTTAGATCAGGTGGAGGTGCAGTGTGTGAGGATTGCAATAGCAGGGTTAGATCAGGTGGAGGTGCAGTGTGTGAGGATTGGAATAGCAGGGTTAGATCAGGTGGAGGTGCAGTGTGTGAGGATTGCAATAGCAGGGTTAGATCAGGTGGAGGTGCAGTGTGTGCGGATTGCAATAGCTGGGTTATATCAGGTGGAGGTGCAGTGTGTGCGGATTGGAATAGCAGGGTTAGATCAGGTGGAGGTGCAGTGTGTGAGGATTGCAATAGCAGGGTTATATCAGGTGGAGGTGCAGTGTGTGCGGATTGGAATAGCAGGGTTAGATCAGGTGGAGGTGCAGTGTGTGAGGATTGCAATAGCAGGGTTAGATCAGGTGGAGGTGCAGTGTGTGAGGATTGGAATAGCAGGGTTAGATCAGGTGGAGGTGCAGTGTGTGCGGATTGCAATAGCTGGGTTATATCAGGTGGAGGTGCAGTGTGTGCGGATTGGAATAGCAGGGTTAGATCAGGTGGAGGTGCAGTGTGTGCGGATTGCAATAGCAGGGTTATATCAGGTGGAGGTGCAGTGTGTGCGGATTGCAATAGCTGGGTTATATCAGGTGGAGGTGCAGTGTGTGCGGATTGGAATAGCAGGGTTAGATCAGGTGGAGGTGCAGTGTGTGAGGATTGCAATAGCAGGGTTATATCAAGTGGAGGTGCAGTGTGTGCGGATTGGAATAGCAGGGTTAGATCAGGTGGAGGTGCAGTGTGTGAGGATTGGAATAGCAGGGTTAGATCAGGTGGAGGTGCAGTGTGTGAGGTTTGGAATAGCAGGGTTAGATCAGGTGGAGGTGCAGTGTGTGAGGATTGGAACAGCACGGTTAGATCAGGTGGAGGTGCAGTGTGTGAGGATTGGAATAGCAGGGTTAGATCAGGTGGAGGTGCAGTGTATGAGGATTGGAACAGCAGGGTTAGATCAGGTGGAGGTGCAGTGTGTGAGGATTGGAATAGCAGGGTTAGATCAGGTGGAGGTGCAGTGTGTGCGGATTGGAATAGCAGGGTTAGATCAGGTGGAGGTGCAGTGTGTGAGGATTGGAATAGCAGGGTTAGATCAGGTGGAGGTGCAGTGTGTGAGGATTGGAACAGCAGGGTTAGATCAGGTGGAGGTGCAGTGTGTGAGGATTGGAACAGCAGGGTTAGATCAGGTGGAGGTGCAGTGTGTGAGGATTGGAATAGCAGGGTTAGATCAGGTGGAGGTGCAGTGTGTGCGGATTGGAATAGCAGGGTTAGATCAGGTGGAGGTGCAGTGTGTGAGGATTGGAATAGCAGGGTTAGATCAGGTGGAGGTGCAGTGTATGAGGATTGGAATAGCAGGGTTAGATCAGGTGGAGGTGCAGTGTGTGCGGATTGGAATAGCAGGGTTAGATCAGGTGGAGGTGCAGTGTGTGAGGATTGGAATAGCAGGGTTAGATCAGGTGGAGGTGCAGTGTGAGGATTGGAATAGCAGGGTTAGATCAGGTGGAGGTGCAGTGTGTGAGGATTGGAATAGCAGGGTTAGATCAGGTGGAGGTGCAGTGTGTGAGGATTGGAATAGCAGGGTTAGATCAGGTGGAGGTGCAGTGTGAGGATTGGAATAGCTGGGTTATATCAGGTGGAGGTGCAGTGTGTGCGGATTGGAATAGCAGGGTTAGATCAGGTGGAGGTGCAGTGTGTGAGGATTGCAATAGCAGGGTTAGATCAGGTGGAGGTGCAGTGTGTGCGGATTGGAATAGCAGGGTTAGATCAGGTGGAGGTGCAGTGTGTGAGGATTGCAATAGCAGGGTTAGATCAGGTGGAGGTGCAGTGTGTGAGGATTGGAATAGCAGGGTTAGATCCGGTGGAGGTGCAGTGTGTGCGGATTGCAATAGCTGGGTTATATCAGGTGGAGGTGCAGTGTGTGCGGATTGGAATAGCAGGGTTAGATCAGGTGGAGGTGCAGTGTGTGCGGATTGCAATAGCAGGGTTAGATCAGGTGGAGGTGCAGTGTGTGCGGATTGCAATAGCTGGGTTATATCAGGTGGAGGTGCAGTGTGTGCGGATTGGAATAGAAGGGTTAGATCAGGTGGAGGTGCAGTGTGTGAGGATTGCAATAGCAGGGTTAGATCAGGTGGAGGTGCAGTGTGTGAGGATTGCAATAGCTGGGTTATATCAGGTGGAGGTGCAGTGTGTGAGGATTGGAATAGCAGGGTTAGATCAGGTGGAGGTGCAGTGTGTGAGGATTGGATTAGCAGGGTTAGATCAGGTGGAGGTGCAGTGTGTGTGGATTGGATTAGCAGGGTTAGATCAGGTGGAGGTGCAGTGTGTGCGGATTGCAATAGCTGGGTTAGATCAGGTGGAGGTGCAGTGTGTGAGGATTGCAATAGCAGGGTTATATCAGGTGGAGGTGCAGTGTGTGCGGATTGCAATAGCTGGGTTATATCAGGTGGAGGTGCAGTGTGTGCGGATTGGAATAGCAGGGTTAGATCAGGTGGAGGTGCAGTGTGTGAGGATTGCAATAGCAGGGTTATATCAGGTGGAGGTGCAGTGTGTGCGGATTGGAATAGCAGGGTTAGATCAGGTGGAGGTGCAGTGTGTGAGGATTGCAATAGCAGGGTTAGATCAGGTGGAGGTGCAGTGTGTGAGGATTGGAATAGCAGGGTTAGATCAGGTGGAGGTGCAGTGTGTGAGGATTGCAATAGCAGGGTTAGATCAGGTGGAGGTGCAGTGTGTGCGGATTGCAATAGCTGGGTTATATCAGGTGGAGGTGCAGTGTGTGCGGATTGGAATAGCAGGGTTAGATCAGGTGGAGGTGCAGTGTGTGAGGGTTGCAATAGCAGGGTTATATCAGGTGGAGGTGCAGTGTGTGCGGATTGGAATAGCAGGGTTAGATCAGGTGGAGGTGCAGTGTGTGAGGATTGCAATAGCAGGGTTAGATCAGGTGGAGGTGCAGTGTGTGAGGATTGGAATAGCAGGGTTAGATCAGGTGGAGGTGCAGTGTGTGCGGATTGGAATAGCAGGGTTAGATCAGGTGGAGGTGCAGTGTGTGAGGATTGCAATAGCAGGGTTAGATCAGGTGGAGGTGCAGTGTGTGAGGATTGCAATAGCTGGGTTATATCAGGTGGAGGTGCAGTGTGTGAGGATTGGAATAGCAGGGTTAGATCAGGTGGAGGTGCAGTGTGTGAGGATTGGATTAGCAGGGTTAGATCAGGTGGAGGTGCAGTGTGTGTGGATTGGATTAGCAGGGTTAGATCAGGTGGAGGTGCAGTGTGTGCGGATTGCAATAGCTGGGTTATATCAGGTGGAGGTGCAGTGTGTGAGGATTGGAATAGCAGGGTTATATCAGGTGGAGGTGCAGTGTGTGCGGATTGGAATAGCTGGGTTATATCAGGTGGAGGTGCAGTGTGTGCGGATTGGAATAGCAGGGTTAGATCAGGTGGAGGTGCAGTGTGTGAGGATTGCAATAGCCGGGTTATATCAGGTGGAGGTGCAGTGTGTGCGGATTGGAATAGCAGGGTTAGATCAGGTGGAGGTGCAGTGTGTGAGGATTGCAATAGCAGGGTTATATCAGGTGGAGGTGCAGTGTGTGCGGATTGCAATAGCAGGGTTAGATCAGGTGGAGGTGCAGTGTGTGAGGATTGCAATAGCAGGGTTAGATCAGGTGGAGGTGCAGTGTGTGAGGATTGGAATAGCAGGGTTAGATCAGGTGGAGGTGCAGTGTGTGAGGATTGCAATGGCAGGGTTAGATCAGGTGGAGGTGCAGTGTGTGCGGATTGCAATAGCTGGGTTATATCAGGTGGAGGTGCAGTGTGTGCGGATTGGAATAGCAGGGTTAGATCAGGTGGAGGTGCAGTGTGTGAGGATTGCAATAGCAGGGTTATATCAGGTGGAGGTGCAGTGTGTGCGGATTGGAATAGCAGGGTTAGATCAGGTGGAGGTGCAGTGTGTGAGGATTGCAATAGCAGGGTTAGATCAGGTGGAGGTGCAGTGTGTGAGGATTGGAATAGCAGGGTTAGATCAGGTGGAGGTGCAGTGTGTGCGGATTGCAATAGCTGGGTTATATCAGGTGGAGGTGCAGTGTGTGCGGATTGGAATAGCAGGGTTAGATCAGGTGGAGGTGCAGTGTGTGCGGATTGCAATAGCAGGGTTATATCAGGTGGAGGTGCAGTGTGTGCGGATTGCAATAGCTGGGTTATATCAGGTGGAGGTGCAGTGTGTGCGGATTGGAATAGCAGGGTTAGATCAGGTGGAGGTGCAGTGTGTGAGGATTGCAATAGCAGGGTTATATCAAGTGGAGGTGCAGTGTGTGCGGATTGGAATAGCAGGGTTAGATCAGGTGGAGGTGCAGTGTGTGAGGATTGGAATAGCAGGGTTAGATCAGGTGGAGGTGCAGTGTGTGAGGTTTGGAATAGCAGGGTTAGATCAGGTGGAGGTGCAGTGTGTGAGGATTGGAACAGCAGGGTTAGATCAGGTGGAGGTGCAGTGTGTGAGGATTGGAATAGCAGGGTTAGATCAGGTGGAGGTGCAGTGTATGAGGATTGGATTAGCAGGGTTAGATCAGGTGGAGGTGCAGTGTATGAGGATTGGATTAGCAGGGTTAGATCAGGTGGAGGTGCGGTGTGTGAGGATTGGAATAGCAGGGTTAGATCAGGTGGAGGTGCAGTGTGTGAGGATTGGAATAGCAGGGTTAGATCAGGTGGAGGTGCAGTGTGTGCGGATTGCAATAGCTGGGTTATATCAGGTGGAGGTGCAGTGTGTGCGGATTGGAATAGAAGGGTTAGATCAGGTGGAGGTGCAGTGTGTGAGGATTGCAATAGCAGGGTTAGATCAGGTGGAGGTGCAGTGTGTGAGGATTGCAATAGCTGGGTTATATCAGGTGGAGGTGCAGTGTGTGAGGATTGGAATAGCAGGGTTAGATCAGGTGGAGGTGCAGTGTGTGAGGATTGGATTAGCAGGGTTAGATCAGGTGGAGGTGCAGTGTGTGTGGATTGGATTAGCAGGGTTAGATCAGGTGGAGGTGCAGTGTGTGCGGATTGCAATAGCTGGGTTAGATCAGGTGGAGGTGCAGTGTGTGAGGATTGCAATAGCAGGGTTATATCAGGTGGAGGTGCAGTGTGTGCGGATTGCAATAGCTGGGTTATATCAGGTGGAGGTGCAGTGTGTGCGGATTGGAATAGCAGGGTTAGATCAGGTGGAGGTGCAGTGTGTGAGGATTGCAATAGCAGGGTTATATCAGGTGGAGGTGCAGTGTGTGCGGATTGGAATAGCAGGGTTAGATCAGGTGGAGGTGCAGTGTGTGAGGATTGCAATAGCAGGGTTAGATCAGGTGGAGGTGCAGTGTGTGAGGATTGGAATAGCAGGGTTAGATCAGGTGGAGGTGCAGTGTGTGAGGATTGCAATAGCAGGGTTAGATCAGGTGGAGGTGCAGTGTGTGCGGATTGCAATAGCTGGGTTATATCAGGTGGAGGTGCAGTGTGTGCGGATTGGAATAGCAGGGTTAGATCAGGTGGAGGTGCAGTGTGTGAGGGTTGCAATAGCAGGGTTATATCAGGTGGAGGTGCAGTGTGTGCGGATTGGAATAGCAGGGTTAGATCAGGTGGAGGTGCAGTGTGTGAGGATTGCAATAGCAGGGTTAGATCAGGTGGAGGTGCAGTGTGTGAGGATTGGAATAGCAGGGTTAGATCAGGTGGAGGTGCAGTGTGTGCGGATTGGAATAGCAGGGTTAGATCAGGTGGAGGTGCAGTGTGTGAGGATTGCAATAGCAGGGTTAGATCAGGTGGAGGTGCAGTGTGTGAGGATTGCAATAGCTGGGTTATATCAGGTGGAGGTGCAGTGTGTGAGGATTGGAATAGCAGGGTTAGATCAGGTGGAGGTGCAGTGTGTGAGGATTGGATTAGCAGGGTTAGATCAGGTGGAGGTGCAGTGTGTGTGGATTGGATTAGCAGGGTTAGATCAGGTGGAGGTGCAGTGTGTGCGGATTGCAATAGCTGGGTTATATCAGGTGGAGGTGCAGTGTGTGAGGATTGGAATAGCAGGGTTATATCAGGTGGAGGTGCAGTGTGTGCGGATTGGAATAGCTGGGTTATATCAGGTGGAGGTGCAGTGTGTGCGGATTGGAATAGCAGGGTTAGATCAGGTGGAGGTGCAGTGTGTGAGGATTGCAATAGCCGGGTTATATCAGGTGGAGGTGCAGTGTGTGCGGATTGGAATAGCAGGGTTAGATCAGGTGGAGGTGCAGTGTGTGAGGATTGCAATAGCAGGGTTATATCAGGTGGAGGTGCAGTGTGTGCGGATTGCAATAGCAGGGTTAGATCAGGTGGAGGTGCAGTGTGTGAGGATTGCAATAGCAGGGTTAGATCAGGTGGAGGTGCAGTGTGTGAGGATTGGAATAGCAGGGTTAGATCAGGTGGAGGTGCAGTGTGTGAGGATTGCAATGGCAGGGTTAGATCAGGTGGAGGTGCAGTGTGTGCGGATTGCAATAGCTGGGTTATATCAGGTGGAGGTGCAGTGTGTGCGGATTGGAATAGCAGGGTTAGATCAGGTGGAGGTGCAGTGTGTGAGGATTGCAATAGCAGGGTTATATCAGGTGGAGGTGCAGTGTGTGCGGATTGGAATAGCAGGGTTAGATCAGGTGGAGGTGCAGTGTGTGAGGATTGCAATAGCAGGGTTAGATCAGGTGGAGGTGCAGTGTGTGAGGATTGGAATAGCAGGGTTAGATCAGGTGGAGGTGCAGTGTGTGCGGATTGCAATAGCTGGGTTATATCAGGTGGAGGTGCAGTGTGTGCGGATTGGAATAGCAGGGTTAGATCAGGTGGAGGTGCAGTGTGTGCGGATTGCAATAGCAGGGTTATATCAGGTGGAGGTGCAGTGTGTGCGGATTGCAATAGCTGGGTTATATCAGGTGGAGGTGCAGTGTGTGCGGATTGGAATAGCAGGGTTAGATCAGGTGGAGGTGCAGTGTGTGAGGATTGCAATAGCAGGGTTATATCAAGTGGAGGTGCAGTGTGTGCGGATTGGAATAGCAGGGTTAGATCAGGTGGAGGTGCAGTGTGTGAGGATTGGAATAGCAGGGTTAGATCAGGTGGAGGTGCAGTGTGTGAGGTTTGGAATAGCAGGGTTAGATCAGGTGGAGGTGCAGTGTGTGAGGATTGGAACAGCAGGGTTAGATCAGGTGGAGGTGCAGTGTGTGAGGATTGGAATAGCAGGGTTAGATCAGGTGGAGGTGCAGTGTATGAGGATTGGATTAGCAGGGTTAGATCAGGTGGAGGTGCAGTGTATGAGGATTGGATTAGCAGGGTTAGATCAGGTGGAGGTGCGGTGTGTGAGGATTGGAATAGCAGGGTTAGATCAGGTGGAGGTGCAGTGTGTGAGGATTGGAACAGCAGGGTTAGATCAGGTGGAGGTGCAGTGTGTGAGGATTGGAATAGCAGGGTTAGATCAGGTGGAGGTGCAGTGTGTGCGGATTGGAATAGCAGGGTTAGATCAGGTGGAGGTGCAGTGTGTGAGGATTGGAATAGCAGGGTTAGATCAGGTGGAGGTGCAGTGTATGAGGATTGGAATAGCAGGGTTAGATCAGGTGGAGGTGCAGTGTGTGCGGATTGGAATAGCAGGGTTAGATCAGGTGGAGGTGCAGTGTGTGAGGATTGGAATAGCAGGGTTAGATCAGGTGGAGGTGCAGTGTGAGGATTGGAATAGCAGGGTTAGATCAGGTGGAGGTGCAGTGTGTGAGGATTGGAATAGCAGGGTTAGATCAGGTGGAGGTCTAGTGTGTGCGGATTGGATTAGCAGGGTTAGATCAGGTGGAGGTGCAGTGTATGCGGATTGGAATAGCAGGGTTATATCAGGTGGAGGTGCAGTGTGTGCGGATTGGAATAGCAGGGTTAGATCAGGTGGAGGTGCAGTGTGTGAGTATTGGAATAGCAGGGTTGGATCAGGTGGAGGTGCAGTGTGTGCGGATTGGAATAGCAGGGTTAGATCAGGTGGAGGTGCAGTGTGTGCGGATTGGAATATTAGGGTTAGATCAGGTGGAGGTGTATTGTGCGGATTGGAATAGCAGGGTTAGATAAGGTGGAGGTGCAGTGTGTGAGGATTGGAACAGCAGGGTTAGATCAGGTGGAGGTGCAGTGTGCGGATTGGAATAGCAGGGTTAGATCAGGTGGAGGTGCAGTGTGCGGATTGGAATAGCAGGGTTAGATCAGGTGGAGGTGCAGTGTGTGCGGATTGGAATAGCAGGGTTAGATCAGGTGGAGGTGCAGTGTGTGAGGATTGGATTAGCAGGGTTAGATCAGGTGGAGGTGCAGTGTATGCGGATTGGAATAGCAGGGTTAGATCAGGTGGAGGTGCAGTGTGTGAGGATTGGAATAGCAGGGTTAGATCAGGTGGAGGTGCAGTGTGTGCGGATTGGAATAGCAGGGTTGGATCAGGTGGAGGTGCAGTGTGTGAGGATTGGAATAGTAGGGTTAGATCAGGTGGAGGTGGAGTGTGTGCGGATTGGAATAGCAGGGTTAGATCAGGTGGAGGTGTAGTGTGTGAGGATTGGAATACAGGGTTGGATCAGGTGGAGGTGCAGTGTGTGCGGATTGGAATAGCAGGGTTGGATCAGGTGGAGGTGCAGTGTGTGAGGATTGGAATAGCAGGGTTAGATCAGGTGGAGGTGTAGTGTGTGCGGATTGGAATAGTAGGGTTGGATCAGGTGGAGGTGCAGTGTGTGAGGATTGGAATAGCAGGGTTAGATCAGGTGGAGGTGCAGTGTGTGAGGATTGGAATAGCAGGGTTGGATCAGGTGGAGGTGCAGTGTGTGCGGATTGGAATAGCAGGGTTAGAGCTGTGTGTGCTGGAATAGCAGAGGGTAAGACAGGATTGCGCTGCCTGTACATTCATGTGCTGTGTGTTGTATATTCAGCAGACACAACCTGTACTGTATGTGCGCACACTACACCCTGCAGAGCGTCGCGGAACCCACCAGGAGAGGGGCTGTTATGGGGCTGGGGGGGCAGTAAGGAGGGGGTATGTGTTACTGGTGTGGGGGGGCAGTATTCTGGGATATGTGTTAGGCCCAGGCCATGGTTACTGCTTGCTTGCTCTCGCTTGCTGCTGCTTGCCACTGAGCCCCTACAGCCGCAATTAAAGCGGCCTTAGTAGGGGCTCGCGCATGCTTTCCGTTGCTTGCTGAGGCGCGCTTGAACAGAGCCGACAGTGAAATTTTAAATTCACGCGCTGACTCCGCTCACGTGACGCCTCAGCAACCAATGGAAGGAGAGCAGGGAAATGTGAACGGGGTCTGGCGCCAGCGGAGTGAGTGAGTGAGTGTGTGTGTGTGTGTGTGTTGATGTGCGTGTGTGTGCGTGCGTGCGTGTGCGTGTGTGTGTGTGCGTGTGTGTGTTGATGTGTGGTGCTGTCAGCCTGCGGGAGATGGAGGGGGCTTGCGCTGCCGGGGGGGCGGGGGGGCAGTAACGAGGGGTATGTGTTATGGGGCTGGGGGGGCAGTAACGAGGGGTATGTGTTATGGGGCTGGGGGGGCAGTAACGAGGGGTATGTGTTATGGGGCTGGGGGGGCAGTAACGAGGGGTATGTGTTATGGGGCTGGGGGGGCAGTAACGAGGGGTATGTGTTATGGGGCTGGGGGGGCAGTAACGAGGGGTATGTGTCATGGGGCTGGGGGGGCAGTAACGAGGGGTATGTGTTATGGGGCTGGGGGGGCAGTAACGAGGGGGGGGTGTTATGGGGATGGGGGTGTGTGTGTGTGTTATGGGGTTGGGAGGGGTGTGTTATGGGGATGGGGGGGATGTGTGTTATGGGGTTGGGGGGATATGTGTTATGGGGTTGGGGGGGGATTTGTGTTATGGGGTTGGGGGGCTGCTGTGTGTTATGTTCTGTATTTGTCTATTTATCTGTTTCAGTGTAATAAAAAACAATCTATTTGTCTCTGTTCTGTGTCTCCGAATAGTGGGAGTAATATAAGAGAGATATACATGAGCCTGAGTGGGGTGTGTGTGTGTTAGGGGGATGGCATTGTGTGTGTGTGTATGTGTGTGTGTGTTAGGGGGCTGGCATTGTGTGTGTGTGTGTGTGTGTGTTAGGGGGATGGCATTGTGTGTTTGTGTTAGGGGGCTGGCAGTGTGTGTGTGTTAGGGGGATGGCATTGTGTGTGTGTGTGTTAGGGGGGATGGCATTGTGTGTGTGTGTGTGTGTGTGTGTGTGTGTTAGGGGGATGGCATTGTGTGTGTGTGTGTGTGTGTGTGTGTGTGTGTGTGTGTGTGTGTGTGTGTGTGTGTGTATGTTAGGGGGATGGCATTGTGTGTGTCTTAGGGGGCTGGCAGTGTGTGTGTGTGTGTGTTAGGGGCTGGCATTGAGGAGGAGCAGAGGAGAGTTGGGAGGTGACGGTGCAGAGGAGGGTTGGGAGGTGACGGTGCAGAGGAGGGTTGGGAGGTGACGGGACGGGGAGGTGACGGTGCAGAGGAGGGTTGGGAGGTGACGGTGCAGAGGAGGGTTGGGAGGTGACGGTGCAGAGGAGGGTTGGGAGGTGACGGGACGGTGCAGAGGAGGGTTGGGAGGTGACGGTGCAGAGGAGGGTTGGGAGGTGACGGGACGGTGCAGAGGAGGGTTGGGAGGTGACGGTGCAGAGGAGGGTTGGGAGGTGACGGTGCAGAGGAGGGTTGGGAGGTGACGGTGCAGAGGAGGGTTGGGAGGTGACGGGACGGTGCAGAGGAGGGTTGGGAGGTGACGGGACGGTGCAGAGGAGGGTTAGTAGGTGACGGTGCAGAGGAGGGTTGGTAGGTGACGGTGCAGAGGAGGGTTGGGAGGTGACGGTGCAGAGGAGGGTTGGTAGGTGACGGTGCAGAGCAGGATTGGTAGGTGACGGTGCAGAGGAGGGTTGGGAGGTGACGGTGCAGAGGAGGGTTGGTAGGTGACGGTGCAGAGGAGGGTTGGTAGGTGACGGTGCAGAGGAGGGTTGGGAGGTGACGGTGCAGAGGAGGGTTGGGAGGTGACGGTGCAGAGGAGGGTTGGGAGGTGACGGTGCAGAGGAGGGTTGGGAGGTGACGGTGCAGAGGAGGGTTGGGAGGTGACGGTGCAGAGGAGGGTTGGGAGGTGACGGTGTAGAGGAGGGTTGGGAGGTGACGGTGCAGAGGAGGGTTGGGGGGTGACGGTGCAGAGGAGGGTTGGGAGGGGACGGTGCAGAGGAGGGTTGGGAGGTGACGGTGCAGAGGAGGGTTGGGAGGTAACGGGACGGTGCAGAGGAGGGTTGGGAGGTGACGGTGCAGAGGAGGGTTGGGAGGTGATGGTGCAGAGGAGGGTTGGGAGGTGACGGTGCAGAGCAGGATTGGTAGGTGACGGTGCAGAGGAGGGTTGGGAGGTGATGGTGCAGAGGAGAGTTGGGAGGTGACGGGACGTGCAGAGTAGGGTTGGGAGGTGACGGTGCAGAGGAGGGTTGGGAGGTGACGGTGCAGAGGAGGGTTGGGAGGTGATGGTGCAGAGGAGGGTTGGGAGGTGACGGTGCAGAGCAGGATTGGTAGGTGACGGTGCAGAGGAGGGTTGGGAGGTGATGGTGCAGAGGAGAGTTGGGAGGTGACGGGACGTGCAGAGTAGGGTTGGTAGGTGATGGGACGGTGCAGAGGAGGGTTGGGAGGTGATGGTGCAGAGGAGAGTTGGGAGGTGACGGGACGGTGCAGAGGAGGGTTGGGAGGTGACGGTGCAGAGGAGGGTTGGGAGGTAACGGGACGGTGCAGAGGAGGGTTGGGAGGTGACGGTGCAGAGGAGGGTTGGGAGGTGATGGTGCAGAGGAGGGTTGGGAGGTGACGGTGCAGAGCAGGATTGGTAGGTGACGGTGCAGAGGAGGGTTGGGAGGTGATGGTGCAGAGGAGAGTTGGGAGGTGACGGGACGTGCAGAGTAGGGTTGGGAGGTGACGGTGCAGAGGAGGGTTGGGAGGTGACGGTGCAGAGGAGGGTTGGGAGGTGATGGTGCAGAGGAGGGTTGGGAGGTGACGGTGCAGAGCAGGATTGGTAGGTGACGGTGCAGAGGAGGGTTGGGAGGTGATGGTGCAGAGGAGAGTTGGGAGGTGACGGGACGTGCAGAGTAGGGTTGGTAGGTGATGGGACGGTGCAGAGGAGGGTTGGGAGGTGATGGTGCAGAGGAGAGTTGGGAGGTGACGGGACGTGCAGAGTAGGGTTGGTAGGTGATGGGACGGTGCAGAGGAGGGTTGGGAGGTGACGGTGCAGAGGAGGGTTGGGAGGTGACGGTGCAGAGGAGGGTTGGGAGGTGACGGTGCAGAGGCGGGTTGGGAGGTGACGGTGCAGAGGCGGGTTGGGAGGTGACGGTGCAGAGGCGGGTTGGGAGGTGACGGTGCAGAGTTGGGAGGTGACGGTGCAGAGTTGGGAGGTGACGGTGCAGAGTTGGGAGGTGACGGTGCAGAGTTGGGAGGTGACGGTGCAGAGTTGGGATTGCTTGTTGCTGCTCTTTCTAACATTGTGGGTTTCTCCCTGTCCTCTATCATAGTGGATACAAACTCCACATGCCCGGCCTCACCAAACAGCGCCGGGTCCAAAGGTAACGGCAAATGGAGGCAGCTCCCGCAGAGTGTGAGTACCCGTCCTGTACCCGCCCTTAACCAACCCTGTACTCGCCCTGTACTCGTCCTACAGCAATCCCCCACCCTGAGAGTGCGCTCTGTGAGTACAGCCTGCGGGGCGGCGCTCTGTGAGTACAGGCTGCGAGGCGGCTCTGTGAGTACAGCCTGCGGGGGGCTCTGTGAGTACAGCCAGCGGGACGGCGCTCTGTGAGTACAGCCTGCGGGGCGGCGCTCTGTGAGTACAGCCTGCGGGGCGGCGCTCTGTGAGTACAGCCAGCGGGGCGGCGCTCTGTGAGTACAGCCTGCGGGGCGGCTCTCTGTGAGTACAGCCTGCGGGGCGGCGCTCTGTGAGTACAGCCTGCGGTGGGCTCTGTGAGTACAGCCAGCGGGACGGCGCTCTGTGAGTACAGCCTGCGGGGCGGCGCTCTGTGAGTACAGCCTGCGGTGCGGCGCTATGTGAGTACAGCCTGCGGTGCGGCGCTCTGTGAGTACAGCCTGCGGGGCAGCGCTCTGTGAGTACAGCCTGCGGGGCGGCGCTCTGTGAGTACAGCCTGCGGGGCGGCGCTCTGTGAGTACAGCCAGCGGGGCGGCGCTCTGTGAGTACAGCCTGCGGGGCGGCTCTCTGTGAGTACAGCCTGCGGGGCGGCGCTCTGTGAGTACAGCCTGCGGGGCGGCGCTCTGTGAGTACAGCCTGCGGGGCGGCGCTCTGTGAGTACAGCCTGCGGGGCGGCGCTCTGTGAGTACAGCCTGCGGGGCGGAGCTCTGTGAGTACAGCCTGCGGGGCGGCGCTCTGTGAGTACAGCCTGCGGGGCGGCGCTCTGTGAGTACAGCCTGCGGGGCGGCGCTCTGTGAGTACAGCCTGCGGGGCGGCGCTCTGTGAGTACAGCCTGCGGGGCTGCGCTCTGTGAGTACAGCCTGCGGGGCGGCGCTCTGTGAGTACAGCCTGCGGGGCGGCGCTCTGTGAGTACAGCCTGCGGGGCGGCGCTCTGCTTCGTGTGATCCCTCCGCTGGTCCTTCCCTCGTGTGATCCCTCCGCTGGTCCTTCCCTCGTGTGATCCCTCCGCTGGTCCTTCCCTCGTGTGATCCCTCCGCTGGTCCTTCCCTCGTGTGATCCCTCCGCTGGTCCTTCCCTCGTGTGATCCCTCCGCTGGTCCTTTCCTCGTGTGATCCCTCCGCTGGTCCTTCCCTCGTGTGATCCCTCCGCTGGTCCTTCCCTCGTGTGATCCCTCCGCTGGTCCTTCCCTCGTGTGATCCCTCCGCTGGTCCTTCCCTCGTGTGATCCCTCCGCTGGTCCTTCCCTCGTGTGATCCCTCCGCTGGTCCTTCCCTCGTGTGATCCCTCCGCTGGTCCTTCCCTCGTGTGATCCCTCCGCTGGTCCTTCCCTCGTGTGATCCCTCCGCTGGTCCTTCCCTCGTGTGATCCCTCCGCTGGTCCTTCCCTCGTGTGATCCGTCCACTGGTCCTTCCCTCGTGTGATCCCTCCGCTGGTCCTTCCCTTGTGTGATCCCTCTGCTGGTTCTTCCCTCGTGTGATCCCTCCGCTGGTTCTTCCCTCCGGGTGATCCCTCCGCTGGTTCTTCACTCTGTGTGATCCCTCTGTGTGATCCCTCCGCTGGTTCTTCCCTCGGTGTGATCGCTCTGCTGGTTCTTCCCTCTGCGTGATCCTGCCATGTGATCCCTCCATTGGTTCTTCTCTCCGTGTGATCCCTCTGCGTGATCCGTCCGCTTGTTCTTTCCGCCGTGTGATCCCTGCGCTGGTTCTTCCCAGTGTGTGATCGCTCCGCTGGCTCTTCCCTCCGGGTGATCCTGCCATGTGATCCCTCTGCTGGTTCTTCCCTCTGTGTGATCCCTCCGCTGGTTCTTCCCTCTGTGTGATCCCTCCACGTGATCCAGCCATGTGATCCCTCTGCTGGTTCTTCCCACCTTGTGATCCCTCCGCTGGTTCTTCCCTCTGTGTGATCCCTCTGCTGGTTCTTCCCTCTGTGTGATCCCTCTGTGTGATGCCTCCGCTGGTTCTTCCCTCTGTGTGATCCCGCTGTGTGATCCCTCCGCTGGTTCTTCCCTCTGCGTGATCCCGCCATGTGATCCCTCCGCTAGGTCTTCCCTCTGTGTGATCCCTCTGTGTGATCCCTCCGCTAGTTCTTCCCTCTGTGTGATCCCGCCATGTGATCCCTCCGCTAGTTCTTCCCTCTGTGTGATCCCGCTGTGTGATCCCTCCGCTGGTTCTTCCCTCCGCGTGATCCCGCCATGTGATCCCTCCGCTAGGTCTTCCCTCTGTGTGATCCCGCCATGTGATCCCTCCGCTATTTCTTCCCTCTGTGTGATCCCGCCATGTGATCCCTCCGCTATTTCTTCCCTCTGTGTGATCCCGCCATGTGATCCCTCCGCTAGTTCTTCCCTCTGTGTGATCCCGCTGTGTGATCCCTCCGCTGGTTCTTCCCTCTGTGTGATCCCGCCATGTGATCCCTCCGCTAGTTCTTCCCTCTGTGTGATCCCGCCATGTGATCCCTCCGCTAGTTCTTCCCTCTGTGTGATCCCGCTGTGTGATCCCTCCGCTGGTTCTTCCCTCCGCGTGATCCCGCCATGTGATCCCTCCGCTAGGTCTTCTCTCTGTGTGATCCCGCCATGTGATCCCTCCGCTAGTTCTTCCCTCTGTGTGATCCCTCCGCTAGTTCTTCCCTCTGTATGATCCCGCCATGTGATCCCTCCGCTAGGTCTTCTCTCTGTGTGATCCCGCCATGTGATCCCTCCGCTAGTTCTTCCCTCTGTGTGATCCCGCCATGTGATCCCTCCGCTAGTTCTTCCCTCTGTGTGATCCCGCCATGTGATCCCTCCGCTAGTTCTTCCCTCTGTGTGA
The DNA here is from genome assembly GCF_040206685.1 of Ascaphus truei. Classification (NCBI taxonomy): domain Eukaryota; kingdom Metazoa; phylum Chordata; class Amphibia; order Anura; family Ascaphidae; genus Ascaphus; species Ascaphus truei. Next base: position 63,456 of record NW_027454171.1, on the reverse strand, counting down.
TCCCGCCATGTGATCCCTCCGCTAGTTCTTCCCTCTGTGTGATCCCGCCGTGTGATCCCTCCGCTGGTTCTTCCCTCTGTGTGATCCCGCCATGTGATCCCTCCGCTAGTTCTTCCCTCTGTGTGATCCCGCCATGTGATCCCTCCGCTAGTTCTTCCCTCTGTGTGATCCCACCATGTGATCCTGCTGTGTGATCCCTCCGCTAGTTCTTCCCTCTGTGTGATCCCGCCATGTGATCCTGCTGTGTGATCCCTCCGCTTGGTCTTCCCTCTGTGTGATCCCGCCATGTGATCCTGCTGTGTGATCCCTCCGCTTGGTCTTCCCTCTGTGTGATCCCGCCATGTGATCCCTCCGCTAGTTCTTCCCTCCTGAAATGATTGTGTGATTTGTCAGGACAGATGTATACCTTGTGTTCAGGTCGGACGCGCGTCGGGATGTTGGGGGATCACTGACACGTCTCCCCTTGTGTTCAGGTCGGACGCGCGTCGGGATGTTGGGGGATCACTGACACGTCTCCCCTTGTGTTCAGGTCGGACGCGCGTCGGGATGTTGGGGGATCACTGACACGTCTCCCCTTGTGTTCAGGTCGGACGCGCGTCGGGATGTTGGGGGATCACTGACACGTCTCCCCTTGTGTTCAGGTCGGACGCGCGTCGGGATGTTGGGGGATCACTGACACGTCTCCCCTTGTGTTCAGGTCGGACGCGCGTCGGGATGTTGGGGGATCACTGACATGTCTCCCCTTGTTTTCTCACAGGTTCTCCCTGCGTCCCCAGACAGGAAGGGTGAGTATCCGGCGCCAAAACGGCCATATTATCTGATCGTCGCCATTACAGGGACCGGCGTTTTCCTCCCCTCGCTTGAGAGATAGCTGTGCTGCCAACCTGCTGCACTGCAAGAGACGTGTTCATTTCACACGCGCACACGCGAACACGCGAACACGCGAACACGCGCACCTCCTCTCTATGGGGCCGTCCGTATCCCTCTCACTGGGAGCGCTCGGCAGCCAGCATCATCGTACAAATAAGGCGCGGGATTGTGAGGAGGGGGGACAGGCGCAGGTCGTGAGGAGGGGGGACAGGCGCAGGTCGTGAGGAGGGGGGACAGGCGCAGGTCGTGAGGAGGGGGGACAGGCGCAGGTCGTGAGGAGGGGGGACAGGCGCAGGTCGTGAGGAGGGGGGACAGGCGCGGGATTGTGAGGAGGGGGTACAGGCGCAGGTCGTGAGGAGGGGGGACAGGCGCAGGTCGTGAGGAGGGGGGACAGGCGCAGGTCGTGAGGAGGGGGGACAGGCGCAGGTCGTGAGGAGGGGGGACAGGCGCAGGATTGTGAGGAGGGGGGACAGGCACAGGTCGTGAGGAGGGGGGACAGGCGCAGGATTGTGAGGAGGGGGGACAGGCACAGGTCGTGAGGAGGGGGGACAGGCGCAGGTCGTGAGGAGGGGGGACAGGCGCGGGATTGTGAGGAGGGGGTACAGGCGCAGATCGTGAGGAGGGGGGACAGGCGCAGGTCGTGAGGAGGGGGGACAGGCGCAGGTCGTGAGGAGGGGGGACAGGCGCAGGTCGTGAGGAGGGGGGACAGGCGCAGGATTGTGAGGAGGGGGGACAGGCACAGGTCATGAGGAGGGGGGAAGGGCGCAGATTGTGAGGAGGGGGGACAGGCGCAGGATTGTGAGGAGGGGGGACAGGCGCAGATCGTGAGGAGGGGGGACAGGCGCAGATCGTGAGGAGGGGGGACAGGCGCAGATCGTGAGGAGGGGGGACAGGCGCAGGTCGTGAGGAGGAGGGACAGGCGCAGGTCGTGAGGAGGAGGGACAGGCGCAGGTCGTGAGGAGGGGGGACAGGCGCGGGATTGTGAGGAGGGGGTACAGGCGCAGGTCGTGAGGAGGGGGGACAGGCGCAGGTCGTGAGGAGGGGGGACAGGCGCAGGTCGTGAGGAGGGGGGACAGGCGCGGGATTGTGAGGAGGGGGTACAGGCGCAGGTCGTGAGGAGGGGGGACAGGCGCAGGTCGTGAGGAGGGGGGACAGGCGCGGGTCGTGAGGAGGGGGGACAGGCGCGAGATTGTGAGGAGGGGGTACAGGCGCAGGTCGTGAGGAGGGGGGACAGGCGCAGGTCGTGAGGAGGGGGGACAGGCGCAGGTCGTGAGGAGGGGGGACAGGCGCAGGTCGTGAGGAGGGGGGACAGGCGCAGGTCGTGAGGAGGGGGGACAGGCGCAGGTCGTGAGGAGGGGGGACAGGCGCAGGTCGTGAGGAGGGGGGACAGGCGCAGGTCGTGAGGAGGGGGGACAGGCGCAGATTGTGAGGAGGGGGGACAGGCGCAGGATTGTGAGGGGGGACAGGCGCAGGATTGTGAGGGGGGACAGGCACAGGATTGTGAGGAGGGGGGACAGGCGCAGGATTGTGAGGAGGGGGGACAGGCGCAGGATTGTGAGGAGGAGGGACAGGCGCAGGTCGTGAGGAGGGGGGACAGGCGCAGGTCGTGAGGAGGGGGGACAGGCGCGGGATTGTGAGGAGGGGGGACAGGCGCAGGATTGTGAGGAGGGGGGACAGGCGCAGGATTGTGAGGAGGACGGACAGGCGCAGGTCGTGAGGAGGGGGGACAGGCGCAGATCGTGAGGAGGGGGGACAGGCGCAGATCGTGAGGAGGGGGGACAGGCGCAGGTCGTGAGGAGGGGGGACAGGCGCAGGTCGTGAGGAGGGGGGACAGGCGCAGGTCGTGAGGAGGGGGGACAGGCGCAGGATTGTGAGGAGGGGGGACAGGCGCAGGTCATGAGGAGGGGGGAAGGGCGCAGATTGTGAGGAGGGGGGACAGGCGCAGGATTGTGAGGAGGGGGGAAAGGCGCAGGTCGTGAGGAGGGGGGACAGGCGCAGGATTGTGAGGAGGGGGGACAGGCGCAGATCGTGAGGAGGGGGGACAGACGCAGGGCGTGAGGAGGGGGGACAGGCGCGGGTCGTGAGGAGGGGGGACAGGCGCGGGTCGTGAGAGGGGGGACAGGCGCGGGTCGTGAGGAGGGGGGACAGGCGCGGGTCGTGAGGAGGGGGGACAGGCGCAGGTCGTGAGGAGGGGGGACAGGCGCAGGTCGTGAGGAGGGGGGACAGGCACAGGATTGTGAGGAGGGGGGACAGGCGCGGGTCGTGAGGAGGGGGGACGGGCGCAGGTCGTGAGGAGGGGGGACAGGCGCAGATCGTGAGGAGGGGGGACAGGCGCAGGTCGTGAGGAGGGGGGACAGGCACGGGATTGTGAGGAGGGGGGACAGGCGCAGGATTGTGAGGAGGGGGGACAGGCGCAGGATTGTGAGGAGGGGGGACAGGCGCAGATCGTGAGGAGGGGGGACAGGCGCAGGATTGTGAGGAGGGGGGACAGGCGCAGATTGTGAGGAGGTGGGACAGGCGCAGGATTGTGAGGAGGGGGGACAGGCGCAGGATTGTGAGGAGGGGGGACAGGCGCAGATCGTGAGGAGGGGGGACAGGCACAGGATTGTGAGGAGGGGGGACAGGCGCAGATTGTGAGGAGGGGGGACAGGCGCAGGATTGTGAGGAGGGGGGACAGGCGCAGATCGTGAGGAGGGGGGACAGGCACAGATCGTGAGGAGGGGGGACACACACGCAGATCCTGAGATGGGGGGGGGAACACGCAGATCCTGAGGAGGGGACACACAAGCAGATCCTGAGGGGGGACACACACGCAGATCCTGAGGGGGGACGCACACGTAGATCCTGAGGAGGGACACACACACACGCAGATCCTGAGGAGGGGACACACACACACACGCAGATCCTGAGGAGGGGGGACACACACACGCAGATCCTGAGGAGGGGGGACACACACACGCAGATCCTGAGGAGGGGGGACACACACGCAGATCCTGAGGAGGAGGGGGACACACGCAGATCCTGAGGAGGGGGGGGGACGCAGATCCTAAAGAGGGGGGGGGGACATGCAGATCCTGAGGAGGGGGGGACACGCAGATCCTGAGGAGGGGGGGGGAGACACGCAGATCCTGAGGAGGGGGGGGCCACGCAGATCCTGAGGAGGGGGGGGCACGCAGATCCTGAGGAGGGGGGGGACACGCAGATCCTGAGGAGGGGGGGGGATACACACAGATCCTGAGATGGGGGGGGGGGCGCACACAGATCTTGAGATTGGGGGGGGGCGGACAGATCCTGAGGAGGAGGGGGGACACGCACAGATCCTGAGGAGGGGGACGACGACACGCACAGATCCTGAGGAGGAGGGGGGACACGCACAGATCCTGAGGAGGGGACGACGACACGCACAGATCCTGAGGAGGGGGACGACGACACGCACAGATCCTTAGGAGGGGGGGGGGACACGCACAGATCCTGAGGAGGGTGGGGGACACGCACAGATCCTGAGGAGGAGGGGGGACACGCACAGATCCTTAGGAGGGGGGGGACACACGCACAGATCCTGAGGAGGGTGGGGGACACGCACAGATCCTGAGGAAGGGAGGGGGGACACGCACAGATCCTGAGGAGGGAGGGGACACGCACAGATCCTGAGGAGGGGGGGGACACGCACAGATCCTGAGGAGGGGGGGGGGGACACGCACAGATCCTGAGGAGGGGGGGGGGGACACGCACAGATCCTGAGATGGGAGGGGGGACACGCACAGATCCTGAGGAGGAGGGGGGACACGCACAGATCCTGAGGAGGAGGGGGGACACGCACAGATCCTGAGGAGGAGGGGGGACACGCACAGATCCTGAGGAGGAGGGGGGACACGCACAGATCCTGAGGAGGAGGGGGGACACGCACAGATCCTGAGGAAGGGGGGGGACACGCACAGATCCTGAGGAGGGGGGGGGACACGCACAGATCCTGAGGAGGAGGGGGGACACGCACAGATCCTGAGGAAGGGGGGGGACACGCACAGATCCTGAGGAGGGGGGGGGACACGCACAGATCCTGAGGAAGGGGGGGACACACACAGATCCTGAGGAGGGGACGCAGCAGCCACTAATCTGGGTACAAAATGAATGTTGTTGGGTCCTGGAAGGAAGGGGGGGGACACGCACAGATCCTAAGGAGGGGGGGGGGCACGCACAGATCCTGAGGAAGGGGGGGACACACAGATCCTGAGGAGAGGACGCAGCAGCCACTAATCTGGGTACAAAATGAATGTTGTTGGGTCCTGTGGGAGCCTCCTCACTGCCCGGCACACTGCCCGGCACACTGCCCGGCACACTGCCCGGCACACCGCCCGGCACACTGCCCAGCACACTGCTCACACGTGTGTAACACAGGCCGGCACACTGCCCAGCACACTGCTCACGTGTGTAACACAGGCCGGCTATATACACTAACAGCGCCGCTCCATTTCTAGCATTACATGGATACATAAACACGGCACAATAAAATGGCGGCCATTAGCAGATCTATCTCGGGTAACCTCCAGAACCCCAGGCTACTATGGGACACAGGCGTTCGCAGCCTTTATTACACTGCGCTCTTCTGCGTACCCCTAATAAGTAATCTTATCACCGACTCCTCAGACTAACAAAGCTGTGAGCAATCCCGTGTCCTGAGCTCGTGGGGGAACACGCTTAATAATCCCCCAAACTGCCCCTCAGTGTGTACAGGCAGCATGGCGGGTATCGCTGTCACTCACTGCAGGAGCTTCCAAAGTCACGTCCCACAATGCCTTGCTGCTGTAAATGCAAAGCATTGTGGGCAGCGACTTTGGAAGCGACAGCTATACCGCCCATGCTAGGGCAGTTAGGGGCCGTACGAAGTGCGCAGTCCCCAAACGGGCTCAGGACTCCGCTACACTGCCTGGGAATTCGCCATTACAGATTTTGGGGGCGGGCCCCTTTGAGACGCCTCACGTGTACCCCGTACTGGGAATCACTGGGATAAATAAGCACTGGTGTGACATTCCTGTGTGTGCGGCACACCCGCCCGGCACCTGCTCAGCTCCGGCTTCTTCCTGCAGGTCTCTGTCAGGATGATTATGAGGACGTGACTGACCCGTCTAAGGGACAGCTGCCTGCCGTGTCCACCTGCAGCGGGCTAGGTAAGGGAGGCGGACCTTCTCACGTGGGAATATATGCAAACAGGAGTCTGCAGAGGGACTGAGAAACACTGCAATGCCTTGTTCTGTGCTCGGAGAGCGCCGTAACCTCAGGAACAGAGCGCTACCTGCTCCGGCCACAGTGCCTGCTCCGGGGCACAAATCCAACGTATATATGACGGCTGTGATGTCACACGCCCCTCCGGCACCGAACGCTCCCACAGAACCCCTTCTCTGCGACCCGAGGTCGGACAGAGCATGAAGGACAGGCTTCTGCAGAACCCCCTCTCTCTGCGACCCGAGGTCGGACAGAGCATGAAGGACAGGCTTCTGCAGAACCCCCTCTCTCTGCGACCCGAGGTCAGGGAGAGCATGAAGGACAGGCTTCTGCAGAACCCCCTCTCTCTGCGACCCGAGGTCGGACAGAGCATGAAGGACAGGCTTCTGCAGAACCCCCTCTCTCTGCGACCCGAGGTCGGACAGAGCATGAAGGACAGGCTTCTGCAGAACCCCCCCTCTGCGACCCGAGGTCGGACAGCATGAAGGACAGGCTTCTGCAGAACCCTCTCTGCGACCCGAGGTCGGACAGAGCATGAAGGACAGGCTTCTGCAGAACCCCCTCTCTCTGCGACCCGAGGTCAGACAGAGCATGAAGGACAGGCTTCTGCAGTACCCCCTCTCTGCGACCCGAGGTCGGACAGAGCATGAAGGACAGGCTTCTGCAGAACCCCCTCTCTCTGCGACCCGAGATCGGACAGAGCATGAAGGACAGGCTTCTGCAGAACCCCCTCTCTCTGCGACCCGAGGTCAGGGAGAGCATGAAGGACAGGCTTCTGCAGAACCCCCTCTCTCTGCGACCCGAGGTCGGACAGAGCATGAAGGACAGGCTTCTGCAGAACACCCTCTCTGCGACCCGAGGTCGGACAGAGCATGAAGGACAGGCTTCTGCAGAACCCTCTCTCTCTGCGACCCGAGGTCGGACAGAGCATGAAGGACAGGCTTCTGCAGAACCCTCTCTCTGCGACCCGAGGTCGGACAGAGCATGAAGGACAGGCTTCTGCAGAACCCCCTCTCTGCGACCCGAGGTCGGACAGAGCATGAAGGACAGGCTTCTGCAGAACCCCCTCTCTGCGACCCGAGGTCGGACAGAGCATGAAGGACAGGCTTCTGCAGAACCCCCTCTTTGCGACCCGAGGTCGGACAGAGCATGAAGGACAGGCTTCTGCAGAACCCTCTCTCTGCGACCCGAGGTCAGGGAGAGCATGAAGGACAGGCTTCTGCAGAACCCCCTCTCTGCGACCCGAGGTCAGACAGAGCATGAAGGACAGGCTTCTGCAGAACCCTCTCTCTGCGACCCGAGATCGGACAGAGCATGAAGGACAGGCTTCTGCAGAACCCCCTCTCTGCGACCCGAAGTCAGGGAGAGCATGAAGGACAGGCTTCTGCAGAACCCCCTCTCTGCGACCCGAGGTCAGGGAGAGCATGAAGGACAGGCTTCTGCAGAACCCCCTCTCTGCGACCCGAGGTCGGACAGAGCATGAAGGACAGGCTTCTGCAGAACCCCCTCTCTGCGACCCGAAGTCAGGGAGAGCATGAAGGACAGGCTTCTGCAGAACCCCCTCTCTCTGCGACCCGAGGTCAGGGAGAGCATGAAGGACAGGCTTCTGCAGAACCCCCTCTCTCTGCGGCCCGAAGTCAGGGAGAGCATGAAGGACAGGCTTCTGCAGAACCCTCTCTCTGCGACCCGAGGTCAGGGAGAGCATGAAGGACAGGCTTCTGCAGAACCCCCTCTCTGCGACCCGAAGTCAGGGAGAGCATGAAGGACAGGCTTCTGCAGAACACCCTCTCTGCGACCCGAGGTCGGACAGAGCATGAAGGACAGGCTTCTGCAGAACCCCCCCTCTCTGCGACCCGAGGTCAGACAGAGCATGAAGGACAGGCTTCTGCAGAACCCTCTCTCTGCGACCCGAGGTCGGACAGAGCATGAAGGACAGGCTTCTGCAGAACCCCCCCTCTCTGCGACCCGAGGTCGGACAGAGCATGAAGGACAGGCTTCTGCAGAACCCTCTCTCTGCGACCCGAGGTCGGACAGAGCATGAAGGACAGGCTTCTGCAGAACCCCCTCTCTCTGCGACCCGAGGTCAGGGAGAGCATGAAGGACAGGCTTCTGCAGAACCCCCTCTCTCTGCGACCCGAGGTCGGACAGAGCATGAAGGACAGGCTTCTGCAGAACCCCCTCTCTCTGCGACCCGAGGTCGGACAGAGCATGAAGGACAGGCTTCTGCAGAACCCCCCCTCTGCGACCCGAGGTCGGACAGCATGAAGGACAGGCTTCTGCAGAACCCTCTCTCTCTGCGACCCGAGGTCAGGGAGAGCATGAAGGACAGGCTTCTGCAGAACCCCCTCTCTCTGCGACCCGAGGTCGGACAGAGCATGAAGGACAGGCTTCTGCAGAACCCCCTCTCTCTGCGACCCGAGGTCGGACAGAGCATGAAGGACAGGCTTCTGCAGAACCCCCCCTCTGCGACCCGAGGTCGGACAGCATGAAGGACAGGCTTCTGCAGAACCCTCTCTGCGACCCGAGGTCGGACAGAGCATGAAGGACAGGCTTCTGCAGAACCCCCTCTCTCTGCGACCCGAGGTCGGACAGAGCATGAAGGACAGGCTTCTGCAGAACCCCCTCTCTCTGCGACCCGAGGTCAGGGAGAGCATGAAGGACAGGCTTCTGCAGAACCCCCTCTCTCTGCGACCCGAGGTCGGACAGAGCATGAAGGACAGGCTTCTGCAGAACCCCCTCTCTCTGCGACCCGAGGTCGGACAGAGCATGAAGGACAGGCTTCTGCAGAACCCCCCCTCTGCGACCCGAGGTCGGACAGCATGAAGGACAGGCTTCTGCAGAACCCTCTCTGCGACCCGAGGTCGGACAGAGCATGAAGGACAGGCTTCTGCAGAACCCCCTCTCTCTGCGACCCGAGGTCAGACAGAGCATGAAGGACAGGCTTCTGCAGTACCCCCTCTCTGCGACCCGAGGTCGGACAGAGCATGAAGGACAGGCTTCTGCAGAACCCCCTCTCTCTGCGACCCGAGATCGGACAGAGCATGAAGGACAGGCTTCTGCAGAACCCCCTCTCTCTGCGACCCGAGGTCAGGGAGAGCATGAAGGACAGGCTTCTGCAGAACCCCCTCTCTCTGCGACCCGAGGTCGGACAGAGCATGAAGGACAGGCTTCTGCAGAACACCCTCTCTGCGACCCGAGGTCGGACAGAGCATGAAGGACAGGCTTCTGCAGAACCCTCTCTCTCTGCGACCCGAGGTCGGACAGAGCATGAAGGACAGGCTTCTGCAGAACCCTCTCTCTGCGACCCGAGGTCGGACAGAGCATGAAGGACAGGCTTCTGCAGAACCCCCTCTCTGCGACCCGAGGTCGGACAGAGCATGAAGGACAGGCTTCTGCAGAACCCCCTCTCTGCGACCCGAGGTCGGACAGAGCATGAAGGACAGGCTTCTGCAGAACCCCCTCTTTGCGACCCGAGGTCGGACAGAGCATGAAGGACAGGCTTCTGCAGAACCCTCTCTCTGCGACCCGAGGTCAGGGAGAGCATGAAGGACAGGCTTCTGCAGAACCCCCTCTCTGCGACCCGAGGTCAGACAGAGCATGAAGGACAGGCTTCTGCAGAACCCTCTCTCTGCGACCCGAGATCGGACAGAGCATGAAGGACAGGCTTCTGCAGAACCCCCTCTCTGCGACCCGAAGTCAGGGAGAGCATGAAGGACAGGCTTCTGCAGAACCCCCTCTCTGCGACCCGAGGTCAGGGAGAGCATGAAGGACAGGCTTCTGCAGAACCCCCTCTCTGCGACCCGAGGTCGGACAGAGCATGAAGGACAGGCTTCTGCAGAACCCCCTCTCTGCGACCCGAAGTCAGGGAGAGCATGAAGGACAGGCTTCTGCAGAACCCCCTCTCTCTGCGACCCGAGGTCAGGGAGAGCATGAAGGACAGGCTTCTGCAGAACCCCCTCTCTCTGCGGCCCGAAGTCAGGGAGAGCATGAAGGACAGGCTTCTGCAGAACCCTCTCTCTGCGACCCGAGGTCAGGGAGAGCATGAAGGACAGGCTTCTGCAGAACCCCCTCTCTGCGACCCGAAGTCAGGGAGAGCATGAAGGACAGGCTTCTGCAGAACACCCTCTCTGCGACCCGAGGTCGGACAGAGCATGAAGGACAGGCTTCTGCAGAACCCCCCCTCTCTGCGACCCGAGGTCAGACAGAGCATGAAGGACAGGCTTCTGCAGAACCCTCTCTCTGCGACCCGAGGTCGGACAGAGCATGAAGGACAGGCTTCTGCAGAACCCCCCCTCTCTGCGACCCGAGGTCGGACAGAGCATGAAGGACAGGCTTCTGCAGAACCCTCTCTCTGCGACCCGAGGTCGGACAGAGCATGAAGGACAGGCTTCTGCAGAACCCCCTCTCTGCGACCCGAGGTCGGACAGAGCATGAAGGACAGGCTTCTGCAGAACCCTCTCTCTCTGCGACCCGAGGTCGGACAGAGCATGAAGGACAGGCTTCTGCAGAACCCTCTCTCTGCGACCCGAGGTCGGACAGAGCATGAAGGACAGGCTTCTGCAGAACCCCCTCTCTGCGACCCGAGGTCGGACAGAGCATGAAGGACAGGCTTCTGCAGAACCCCCTCTCTGCGACCCGAGGTCAGACAGAGCATGAAGGACAGGCTTCTGCAGAACCCCCTCTCTGCGACCCGAGGTCAGGGAGAGCATGAAGGACAGGCTTCTGCAGAACCCTCTCTCTGCGTCCCGAGGTCGGACAGAGCATGAAGGACAGGCTTCTGCAGAACCCCCTCTCTGCGACCCGAAGTCAGGGAGAGCATGAAGGACAGGCTTCTGCAGAACCCCCTCTCTCTGCGACCCGAGGTCGGACAGAGCATGAAGGACAGGCTTCTGCAGAACCCTCTCTCTGCGACCCGAGGTCGGACAGAGCATGAAGGACAGGCTTCTGCAGAACCCCCTCTCTGCGACCCGAGGTCGGACAGAGCATGAAGGACAGGCTTCTGCAGAACCCTCTCTGCGACCCGAGGTCGGACAGAGCATGAAGGACAGGCTTCTGCAGAACCCCCTCTCTCTGCGACCCGAGGTCGGACAGAGCGTGAAGGACAGGCTTCTGCAGAACCCCCTCTCTCTGCGACCCGAGGTCAGGGAAAGCATGAAGGACAGGCTTCTGCAGAACCCCCTCTCTCTGCGACCCGAAGTCAGGGAGAGCATGAAGGACAGGCTTCTGCAGAACCCCCTCTCTGCGACCCGAAGTCAGGGAGAGCATGAAGGACAGGCTTCTGCAGAACACCCTCTTTGCGACCCGAGGTCGGACAGAGCATGAAGGACAGGCTTCTGCAGAACCCCCCCTCTCTGCGACCCGAGGTCAGACAGAGCATGAAGGACAGGCTTCTGCAGAACCCTCTCTCTGCGACCCGAGGTCGGACAGAGCATGAAGGACAGGCTTCTGCAGAACCCCTCCTCTCTGCGACCCGAGGTCGGACAGAGCATGAAGGACAGGCTTCTGCAGAACCCTCTCTCTGCGACCCGAGGTCGGACAGAGCATGAAGGACAGGCTTCTGCAGAACCCCCTCTCTGCGACCCGAGGTCGGACAGAGCATGAAGGACAGGCTTCTGCAGAACCCTCTCTCTCTGCGACCCGAGGTCGGACAGAGCATGAAGGACAGGCTTCTGCAGAACCCTCTCTCTGCGACCCGAGGTCGGACAGAGCATGAAGGACAGGCTTCTGCAGAACCCCCTCACTGCGACCCGAAGTCAGGGAGAGCATGAAGGACAGGCTTCTGCAGAACCCTCTCTCTGCGACCCGAGATCGGACAGAGCATGAAGGACAGGCTTCTGCAGAACCCTCTCTCTGCGACCCGAGGTCAGGGAGAGCATGAAGGACAGGCTTCTGCAGAACCCCCTCTCTGCGACCCGAAGTCAGGGAGAGCATGAATGACAGGCTTCTGCAGAACCCCCTCTCTGCGACCCGAGGTCAGGGAGAGCATGAAGGACAGGCTTCTGCAGAACCCCCTCTCTGCGACCCGAGGTCGGACAGAGCATGAAGGACAGGCTTCTGCAGAACCCCCTCTCTGCGACCCGAAGTCAGGGAGAGCATGAAGGACAGGCTTCTGCAGAACCCCCTCTCTCTGCGACCCGAGGTCGGACAGAGCATGAAGGACAGGCTTCTGCAGAACCCTCTCTCTGCGACCCGAGGTCGGACAGAGCATGAAGGACAGGCTTCTGAAGGACAGGCTTCTGCAGAACCCCCTCTCTGCGACCCGAGGTCGGACAGAGCATGAAGGACAGGCTTCTGCAGAACCCTCTCTGCGACCCGAGGTCGGACAGAGCATGAAGGACAGGCTTCTGCAGAACCCCCTCTCTCTGCGACCCGAGGTCGGACAGAGCATGAAGGACAGGCTTCTGCAGAACCCCCTCTCTCTGCGACCCGAGGTCAGGGAGAGCATGAAGGACAGGCTTCTGCAGAACCCCCTCTCTCTGCGACCCGAAGTCAGGGAGAGCATGAAGGACAGGCTTCTGCAGAACCCTCTCTCTGCGACCCGAGGTCAGGGAGAGCATGAAGGACAGGCTTCTGCAGAACCCCCTCTCTGCGACCCGAAGTCAGGGAGAGCATGAAGGACAGGCTTCTGCAGAACACCCTCTCTGCGACCCGAGGTCGGACAGAGCATGAAGGACAGGCTTCTGCAGAACCCCCCCTCTCTGCGACCCGAGGTCAGACAGAGCATGAAGGACAGGCTTCTGCAGAACCCTCTCTCTGCGACCCGAGGTCGGACAGAGCATGAAGGACAGGCTTCTGCAGAACCCCCCCTCTCTGCGACCCGAGGTCGGACAGAGCATGAAGGACAGGCTTCTGCAGAACCCTCTCTCTGCGACCCGAGGTCGGACAGAGCATGAAGGACAGGCTTCTGCAGAACCCCCTCTCTGCGACCCGAGGTCGGACAGAGCATGAAGGACAGGCTTCTGCAGAACCCTCTCTCTCTGCGACCCGAGGTCGGACAGAGCATGAAGGACAGGCTTCTGCAGAACCCTCTCTCTGCGACCCGAGGTCGGACAGAGCATGAAGGACAGGCTTCTGCAGAACCCCCTCTCTGCGACCCGAGGTCGGACAGAGCATGAAGGACAGGCTTCTGCAGAACCCCCTCTCTGCGACCCGAGGTCAGACAGAGCATGAAGGACAGGCTTCTGCAGAACCCCCTCTCTGCGACCCGAGGTCAGGGAGAGCATGAAGGACAGGCTTCTGCAGAACCCTCTCTCTGCGTCCCGAGGTCGGACAGAGCTTGAAGGACAGGCTTCTGCAGAACCCCCTCTCTCTGTGACCCGAGATCGGACAGAGCATGAAGGACAGGCTTCTGCAGAACCCCCTCTCTCTGTGACCCGAGATCGGACAGAGCATGAAGGACAGGCTTCTGCAGAACCCCCTCTCTCTGCGACACGAGGTCGGACAGAGCATGAAGGACAGGCTTCTGCAGAACCCCCTCTCTGCGACCCGAAGTCAGGGAGAGCATGAAGGACAGGCTTCTGCAGAACCCTCTCTCTGCGACCCGAGATCGGACAGAGCATGAAGGACAGGCTTCTGCAGAACCCTCTCTCTGCGACCCGAGGTCAGGGAGAGCATGAAGGACAGGCTTCTGCAGAACCCCCTCTCTGCGACCCGAGGTCAGGGAGAGCATGAAGGACAGGCTTCTGCAGAACCCCCTCTCTGCGACCCGAGGTCGGACAGAGCATGAAGGACAGGCTTCTGCAGAACCCCCTCTCTGCGACCCGAAGTCAGGGAGAGCATGAAGGACAGGCTTCTGCAGAACCCCCTCTCTCTGCGACCCGAGGTCGGACAGAGCATGAAGGACAGGCTTCTGCAGAACCCTCTCTCTGCGACCCGAGGTCGGACAGAGCATGAAGGACAGGCTTCTGCAGAACCCCCTCTCTGCGACCCGAGGTCGGACAGAGCATGAAGGACAGGCTTCTGCAGAACCCTCTCTGCGACCCGAGGTCGGACAGAGCATGAAGGACAGGCTTCTGCAGAACCCTCTCTGCGACCCGAGGTCGGACAGAGCATGAAGGACAGGCTTCTGCAGAACCCCCTCTCTCTGCGACCCGAGGTCGGACAGAGCATGAAGGACAGGCTTCTGCAGAACCCCCTCTCTCTGCGACCCGAGGTCAGGGAGAGCATGAAGGACAGGCTTCTGCAGAACCCTCTCTCTGCGACCCGAGGTCAGGGAGAGCATGAAGGACAGGCTTCTGCAGAACCCCCTCTCTGCGACCCGAAGTCAGGGAGAGCATGAAGGACAGGCTTCTGCAGAACACCCTCTCTGCGACCCGAGGTCGGACAGAGCATGAAGGACAGGCTTCTGCAGAACCCCCCCTCTCTGCGACCCGAGGTCGGACAGAGCATGAAGGACAGGCTTCTGCAGAACCCTCTCTCTGCGACCCGAGGTTGGACAGAGCATGAAGGACAGGCTTCTGCAGAACCCCCTCTCTGCGACCCGAGGTCGGACAGAGCATGAAGGACAGGCTTCTACAGAACCCTCTCTCTCTGCGACCCGAGGTCGGACAGAGCATGAAGGACAGGCTTCTGCAGAACCCTCTCTCTGCGACCCGAGGTCGGGCAGAGCATGAAGGACAGGCTTCTGCAGAACCCTCTCTGCGACCCGAGGTCGGACAGAGCATGAAGGACAGGCTTCTGCAGAACCTCCTCTCTGCGACCCGAGGTCGGACAGAGCATGAAGGACAGGCTTCTGCAGAACACCCTCTCTGCGACCCGAGGTCAGGGAGAGCATGAAGGACAGGCTTCTGCAGAACCCCCTCTCTCTGCGACCCGAGGTCGGACAGAGCATGAAGGACAGGCTTCTGCAGAACCCTCTCTCTGCGACCCGAGGTCGGACAGAGCATGAAGGACAGGCTTCTGCAGAACCCCCTCTCTCTGCGACCCGAGGTCGGACAGAGCATGAAGGACAGGCTTCTGCAGAACCCCCTCTCTCTGCGACCCGAGGTCGGACAGAGCATGAAGGACAGGCTTCTGCAGAACCCTCTCTCTGCGACCCGAGGTCGGACAGAGCATGAAGGACAGGCTTCTGCAGAACCCCCTCTCTCTGCGACCCGAGGTCGGACAGAGCATGAAGGACAGGCTTCTGCAGAACCCCCTCTCTCTGCGACCCGAGGTCAGGGAGAGCATGAAGGACAGGCTTCTGCAGAACCCCCTCTCTCTGCGACCCGAGGTCGGACAGAGCATGAAGGACAGGCTTCTGCAGAACCCTCTCTCTGCGACCCAAGGTCGGACAGAGCATGAAGGACAGGCTTCTGCAGAACCCCCTCTCTCTGCGACCCGAGGTCGGACAGAGCATGAAGGACAGGCTTCTGCAGAACCCCCTCTCTCTGCGACCCGAGGTCGGACAGAGCATGAAGGACAGGCTTCTGCAGAACCCCCTCTCTGCGACCCGAGGTCAGGGAGAGCATAAAGGACAGGCTTCTGCAGAACCCCCTCTCTCTGCGACCCGAGGTCGGACAGAGCATGAAGGACAGGCTTCTGCAGAACCCCCTCTCTCTGCGACCCGAGGTCAGGGAGAGCATGAAGGACAGGCTTCTGCAGAACCCCCTCTCTCTGCGACCCGAGGTCAGGGAGAGCATGAAGGACAGGCTTCTGCAGAACCCCCTCTCTCTGCGACCCGAGGTCGGACAGAGCATGAAGGACAGGCTTCTGCAGAACCCCCTCTCTCTGCGACCCGAGGTCGGACAGAGCATGAAGGACAGGCTTCTGCAGAACCCTCTCTCTGCGACCCGAGGTCGGACAGAGCATGAAGGACAGGCTTCTGCAGAACCCCTTCTCTGCGACCCGAGGTCGGACAGAGCATGAAGGACAGGCTTCTGCAGAACCCTCTCTCTGCGACCCGAGGTCGGACAGAGCATGAAGGACAGGCTTCTGCAGAACCCCTTCTCTGCGACCCGAGGTCGAACAGAGCATGAAGGACAGGCTTCTGCAGAACACCCTCTCTGCGACCCGAGGTCAGGGAGAGCATGAAGGACAGGCTTCTGCAGAACCCCCTCTCTCTGCGACCCGAGGTCGGACAGAGCATGAAGGACAGGCTTCTGCAGAACCCTCTCTCTGCGACCCGAGGTCGGACAGAGCATGAAGGACAGGCTTCTGCAGAACCCCCTCTCTCTGCGACCCGAGGTCGGACAGAGCATGAAGGACAGGCTTCTGCAGAACCCCCTCTCTCTGCGACCCGAGGTCGGACAGAGCATGAAGGACAGGCTTCTGCAGAACCCTCTCTCTGCGACCCGAGGTCGGACAGAGCATGAAGGACAGGCTTCTGCAGAACCCCCTCTCTCTGCGACCCGAGGTCGGACAGAGCATGAAGGACAGGCTTCTGCAGAACCCCCTCTCTCTGCGACCCGAGGTCAGGGAGAGCATGAAGGACAGGCTTCTGCAGAACCCCCTCTCTCTGCGACCCGAGGTCGGACAGAGCATGAAGGACAGGCTTCTGCAGAACCCTCTCTCTGCGACCCGAGGTCGGACAGAGCATGAAGGACAGGCTTCTGCAGAACCCCCTCTCTCTGCGACCCGAGGTCGGACAGAGCATGAAGGACAGGCTTCTGCAGAACCCCCTCTCTCTGCGACCCGAGGTCGGACAGAGCATGAAGGACAGGCTTCTGCAGAACCCCCTCTCTGCGACCCGAGGTCAGGGAGAGCATGAAGGACAGGCTTCTGCAGAACCCCCTCTCTCTGCGACCCGAGGTCGGACAGAGCATGAAGGACAGGCTTCTGCAGAACCCTCTCTCTGCGACCCGAGGTCGGACAGAGCATGAAGGACAGGCTTCTGCAGAACCCCCTCTCTCTGCGACCCGAGGTCGGACAGAGCATGAAGGACAGGCTTCTGCAGAACCCCCTCTCTCTGCGACCCGAGGTCGGACAGAGCATGAAGGACAGGCTTCTGCAGAACCCTCTCTCTGCGACCCGAGGTCGGACAGAGCATGAAGGACAGGCTTCTGCAGAACCCCCTCTCTCTGCGACCCGAGGTCGGACAGAGCATGAAGGACAGGCTTCTGCAGAACCCCCTCTCTCTGCGACCCGAGGTCAGGGAGAGCATGAAGGACAGGCTTCTGCAGAACCCCCTCTCTCTGCGACCCGAGGTCGGACAGAGCATGAAGGACAGGCTTCTGCAGAACCCTCTCTCTGCGACCCAAGGTCGGACAGAGCATGAAGGACAGGCTTCTGCAGAACCCCCTCTCTCTGCGACCCGAGGTCGGACAGAGCATGAAGGACAGGCTTCTGCAGAACCCCCTCTCTCTGCGACCCGAGGTCGGACAGAGCATGAAGGACAGGCTTCTGCAGAACCCCCTCTCTGCGACCCGAGGTCAGGGAGAGCATAAAGGACAGGCTTCTGCAGAACCCCCTCTCTCTGCGACCCGAGGTCGGACAGAGCATGAAGGACAGGCTTCTGCAGAACCCCCTCTCTCTGCGACCCGAGGTCAGGGAGAGCATGAAGGACAGGCTTCTGCAGAACCCCCTCTCTCTGCGACCCGAGGTCAGGGAGAGCATGAAGGACAGGCTTCTGCAGAACCCCCTCTCTCTGCGACCCGAGGTCGGACAGAGCATGAAGGACAGGCTTCTGCAGAACCCCCTCTCTCTGCGACCCGAGGTCGGACAGAGCATGAAGGACAGGCTTCTGCAGAACCCTCTCTCTGCGACCCGAGGTCGGACAGAGCATGAAGGACAGGCTTCTGCAGAACCCCTTCTCTGCGACCCGAGGTCGGACAGAGCATGAAGGACAGGCTTCTGCAGAACCCTCTCTCTGCGACCCGAGGTCGGACAGAGCATGAAGGACAGGCTTCTGCAGAACCCCTTCTCTGCGACCCGAGGTCGAACAGAGCATGAAGGACAGGCTTCTGCAGAACACCCTCTCTGCGACCCGAGGTCAGGGAGAGCATGAAGGACAGGCTTCTGCAGAACCCCCTCTCTCTGCGACCCGAGGTCGGACAGAGCATGAAGGACAGGCTTCTGCAGAACCCTCTCTCTGCGACCCGAGGTCGGACAGAGCATGAAGGACAGGCTTCTGCAGAACCCCCTCTCTCTGCGACCCGAGGTCGGACAGAGCATGAAGGACAGGCTTCTGCAGAACCCCCTCTCTCTGCGACCCGAGGTCGGACAGAGCATGAAGGACAGGCTTCTGCAGAACCCTCTCTCTGCGACCCGAGGTCGGACAGAGCATGAAGGACAGGCTTCTGCAGAACCCCCTCTCTCTGCGACCCGAGGTCGGACAGAGCATGAAGGACAGGCTTCTGCAGAACCCCCTCTCTCTGCGACCCGAGGTCAGGGAGAGCATGAAGGACAGGCTTCTGCAGAACCCCCTCTCTCTGCGACCCGAGGTCGGACAGAGCATGAAGGACAGGCTTCTGCAGAACCCTCTCTCTGCGACCCGAGGTCGGACAGAGCATGAAGGACAGGCTTCTGCAGAACCCCCTCTCTCTGCGACCCGAGGTCGGACAGAGCATGAAGGACAGGCTTCTGCAGAACCCCCTCTCTCTGCGACCCGAGGTCGGACAGAGCATGAAGGACAGGCTTCTGCAGAACCCCCTCTCTGCGACCCGAGGTCAGGGAGAGCATAAAGGACAGGCTTCTGCAGAACCCCCTCTCTCTGCGACCCGAGGTCGGACAGAGCATGAAGGACAGGCTTCTGCAGAACCCCCTCTCTCTGCGACCCGAGGTCAGGGAGAGCATGAAGGACAGGCTTCTGCAGAACCCCCTCTCTCTGCGACCCGAGGTCGGACAGAGCATGAAGGACAGGCTTCTGCAGAACCCCCTCTCTCTGCGACCCGAGGTCGGACAGAGCATGAAGGACAGGCTTCTGCAGAACCCTCTCTCTGCGACCCGAGGTCGGACAGAGCATGAAGGACAGGCTTCTGCAGAACCCCTTCTCTGCGACCCGAGGTCGGACAGAGCATGAAGGACAGGCTTCTGCAGAACCCCTTCTCTGCGACCCGAGGTCGGACAGAGCATGAAGGACAGGCTTCTGCAGAACCCCCCCTCTGCGACCCGAGGTCGGACAGAGCATGAAGGACAGGCTTCTGCAGAACCCCCCCTCTGCGACCCGAGGTCGGACAGAGCATGAAGGACAGGCTTCTGCAGAACCCCCTCTCTCTGCGACCCGAGGTCGGACAGAGCATGAAGGACAGGCTTCTGCAGTCTTACTCCCATTGATACGCCTATTAACGTTAAGGGGGTCGCTGTTTAATAATTAGCTCCCTTTATTGTTGTTTGGTGATCAGACTGTTTGTCAGTCTTCAGTACGAGAGGTGAATTGTTGTCCCTGTTATACAGTAAATGTGAAGCCGTCCTGTTAAAGCAGGAACCCCCACTAATAAGGGGGGGTTATTTTGTACAGGATTGGCGCCGGCGCGGGTTTCAGCTCTGACACTCTTACCTGGGACGTTACCGGGACTACTTCCTGTCTTTTAAAGGGGATTCAAATGACCGTCCAATAGGAAGCCACAACCGATGATGCTGCAGCTTCCTATTGGCCGGAGAATTGGCAGCCATTCTTTATCCCCTTGAGGGGATTTCAGCCCGGTAACCTCACTGGTAGGTATCTGGTGATCAGCGGGGTCCCTGGAGCTGGAAATAGTGAGGTTCAGCTGTGGGGGGCCCCCGGGTTACCACCCTGTAGTATAAGTATGTGGAATACAGGGCACTAGCCCTTTATTCACCGCGTGAACCTCCAGTACTGATCCTCTTTTCCACTCCCCAGGGTTTAACTATCGCGTTGGGAAACCCAAAGGGCCACGGGACCGCCCTGCTGAATGGAGCCATATAGAGCGATAGGATGGGAGGAAGGGCCACGTGACAGTCACCATGACACCTCCTGATACCCCCAAATCGTCTAATAACCAGCACAATCAGCACATTGAGCATTAGACCCAGCCCCCCCTGGCCGTCCCGTCCCCCCTACGGGATTCCCCATACCCCTAGGATCTTTGGCCTAGTAAGTTCGTGAGCCCTCAGTCCCCATGCTGTCCTTGTCTGAAGTGACTTCGTCCCGTGACCTCCATAAACCTGTCATCAACCAGCGCTGAAGAAAGGTCAAAACGGCGGCCATATTTATTGAGAAACGACAAATTGAATTGACATTGAATGTTCTGCTGTCAGCGTTAGGTGGGATGTAATCTCCTCAGTGTAATAGCCAGTCTGAGTGATGCTTATACATACAGCATAAGGGTATATCGGCGATACGCGCAGTATAAGGGTATATCGGCGATACGCGCAGTATAAGCGTATATCGGCGATACGCGCAGTATAAGGGTATATCGGCGATACGCGCAGTATAAGGGGATGGTGTGTGTATATGTACTCAGTATAAGGGGATGGTGTGTGTATATGTACTCAGTATAAGGGGATGGTGTGTGTATATGTACTCAGTATAAGGGGATGGTGTGTGTGTGTGTGTGTGTGTACTCAGTATAAGGGGATGGTGCGTGTGTATATGTACTCAGTATAAGGGGATGGTGCGTGTGTATGCAGTCAGTATAAGGGGATGGGGTGTGTGTGTACTCAGTATAAGGGGATGGGGTGTGTGTGTGTACTCAGTATAAGGGGATGGGGTGTGTGTGTGTACTCAGTATAAGGGGATGGTGTGTGTGTATACTCAGTATAAGGGGATGGTGTGTGTGTATATGTACTCAGTATAAGGGCATGGTGTGTGTGTATATGTACTCAGTATAAGGGGATGGTGCGTGTGTATATGTACTCAGTATAAGGGGATGGTGCGTGTGTATGCAGTCAGTATAAGGGGATGGTGTGTGTGTATATGTACTCAGTATAAGGGCATGGTGTGTGTGTATATGTACTCAGTATAAGGGGATGGTGCGTGTGTATATGTACTCAGTATAAGGGGATGGTGCGTGTGTATGCAGTCAGTATAAGGGGATGGTGTGTGTGTATATGTACTCAGTATAAGGGCATGGTGTGTGTGTATATGTACTCAGTATAAGGGGATGGTGCGTGTGTATATGTACTCAGTATAAGGGGATGGTGCGTGTGTATGCAGTCAGTATAAGGGGATGGTGTGTGTGTATATGTACTCAGTATAAGGGCATGGTGTGTGTATATGTACTCAGTATAAGGGGATGGTGTGTGTATATGTACTCAGTATAAGGGCATGGTGTGTGTGTATATGTACTCAGTATAAGGGGATGGTGCGTGTGTATATGTACTCAGTATAAGGGGATGGTGCGTGTGTATGCAGTCAGTATAAGGGGATGGTGTGTGTGTATATGTACTCAGTATAAGGGCATGGTGTGTGTGTATATGTACTCAGTATAAGGGGATGGTGCGTGTGTATATGTACTCAGTATAAGGGGATGGTGCGTGTGTATGCAGTCAGTATAAGGGGATGGTGTGTGTGTATATGTACTCAGTATAAGGGCATGGTGTGTGTGTATATGTACTCAGTATAAGGGGATGGTGCGTGTGTATATGTACTCAGTATAAGGGGATGGTGCGTGTGTATGCAGTCAGTATAAGGGGATGGGGTGTGTGTGTGTACTCAGTATAAGGGGATGGTGTGTGTGTACTCAGTATAAGGGGATGGTGTGTGTGTATATGTACTCAGTATAAGGGGATGGTGCGTGTGTATGCAGTCAGTATAAGGGGATGGTGTGTGTGTATGCAGTCAGTATAAGGGGATGGTGCGTGTGTATGCAGTCAGTATAAGGGGATGGTGTGTGTGTACTCAGTATAAGGGGATGGTGCGTGTGTATATGTACTCAGTATAAGGGGATGGTGCGTGTGTATGCAGTCAGTATAAGGGGATGGTGTGTGTGTATATGTACTCAGTATAAGGGCATGGTGTGTGTGTATATGTACTCAGTATAAGGGGATGGTGCGTGTGTATGCAGTCAGTATAAGGGGATGGGGTGTGTGTGTGTACTCAGTATAAGGGGATGGTGTGTGTGTACTCAGTATAAGGGGATGGTGTGTGTGTATATGTACTCAGTATAAGGGGATGGTGCGTGTGTATGCAGTCAGTATAAGGGGATGGTGCGTGTGTATGCAGTCAGTATAAGGGGATGGGGTGTGTGTGTGTACTCAGTATAAGGGGATGGTGTGTGTGTACTCAGTATAAGGGGATGGTGCGTGTGTATATGTACTCAGTATAAGGGGATGGTGCGTGTGTATGCAGTCAGTATAAGGGCATGGTGTGTGTGTACTCAGTATAAGGGGATGTGAGCGATGGATGCACACACAGTATTAGGAGACAGTTTTGCGTGTGGATAAGGCTGCGGCCGCGCTGGCGCTGAAAGCATGCGTGGCGGGTGTCCTGCGTCTGCTCATGCGCGGGGGGAGGGCGGCATTGCCGAATATTGAGCAAGCGGGAAAGTATTGCATGTTTATTTACCTAAGCGCATCGCGTGAGCGATATATATATGCAAGTCACCTCGCCAAGCACCGCCCGCTCAGCGAGCTCAGAGCTAGCGGGGCCGCAGCCTTAGCTGGATGATCTAGTACATGACACTGTCCCTCTCTCTGGACTCCCTGCACACGCAGTGACAACGATATCCTGTGACCGGCAGAGACACGGATACACAACAGTGCATAGTAGGCAAGCAAGTGTGGGTCTGTTGCTTGCGTGTGTGTGTGTGTGTGTGTGTGTGTGTGTGTGTGTGTGTGTGTGTGTGTGTTAGCAGAGTCTGACATGTGAAAGAAAAAAGAAATAGTCATTGTGGTTGTCACGCTCCATGTGCTCGGTCAGCGGTGCACAAACTGGGGGCCGCGCGCCCCCTGTTGTCTGCGGGGGATACAGAGGCCCCTCGCACATTCCGAAGGCACTTAAATTAACTGTCGGGGAAGCGGCGAAGGCCTCTGCAACGCACTTCTGGAGAGGCGTCGCCATGGCACCGTGGCGTCACATTTAAGCTGGAACTGAGAGGGGAGCAGCGGGCAGGGGGGCTCGGGAAAAAGATTGCGCTCCCCTGTGCTAGGGAATGGTTAAGGAGTACTTTGTGCTGTGTATAAGTACTTATGTAGGTGTTACACACATTATGTCATATGTTTAATTTCTTTTTCTGTTTGATTTAAATGGATTTCTCATGTATGCATCAATAAACCAGATTTGCTGACCTCTTCGGTGTACATGACCTTGGCAGGGAAGGAGTTAAGTAAGTATGTGGGTGGGTTTCTGGATTAAGTGACGGTCCCTTTGTGACATCCCCTTCCTGTGCGTTATATATCACACAGAGGGAGTTACAGGCCCAAGCCGTGCAGGAGTTACAGGCGCAGGCCCTGCGGGAGTTACAGACCCAGGCCGTGCGGGAGTTACAGGCCCAGGCCCTGCGGGAGTTACAGGCCCAGGCCCTGCGGGAGTTACAGGCCCAGGCCCTGCAGGAGTTACAGACCCAGGCCCTGCGGGAGTTACAGGCCGTGCTGGAGTTACAGGCCCAGGCCCTGCGGGAGTTACAGACCCAGGCCGTGCGGGAGTTACAGGCCCAGGCCCTGCGGGAGTTACAGGCCCAGGCCCTGCGGGAGTTACAGGCCCAGGCCCTGCGGGAGTTACAGGCCCAGGCCCTGCGGGAGTTACAGGCCGTGCTGGAGTTACAGGCCCAGGCCCTGCGGGAGTTACAGACCCAGGCCGTGCGGGAGTTACAGGCCCAGGCCCTGCGGGAGTTACAGACCCAGGCCCTGCATGAGTTACAGGCCGTGCTGGAGTTACAGGCCCAGGCCCTGCGGGAGTTACAGGCGCAGGCCCTGCGGGAGTTACAGGCCCAGGCCGTGCTGGAGTTACAGGCCCAGGCCCTGCGGGAGTTACAGGCCGTGCTGGAGTTACAGGCCCTGCGGGAGTTACAGGCCCAGGCCCTGCGGGAGTTACAGGCGCAGGCCCTGCGGGAGTTACAGGCCCAGGCCCTGCGGGAGTTACAGGCCGTGCTGGAGTTACAGGCCCTGCGGGAGTTACAGGCCCAGGCCCTGCAGGAGTTACAGGCCCAGGCCCTGCGGGAGTTACAGGCCCTGCAGGAGTTACAGACCCAGGCCCTGCGGGAGTTACAGGCCCAGGCCCTGCGGGAGTTACAGGCCCAGGCCCTGCGGGAGTTACAGGCCCTGCGGGAGTTACAGGTCCTACGGGAGTTACAGGCCCTGCGATAGTTACAGACCCAGGCCCTACGCTGGTGACAGGTTAGTGATGCGCTGGTGACAGGTTGGTGATGCGCTGGTGACAGGTTGGTGATGCGCAGGTGACAGGTTGGTGATGCGCAGGTGACAGGTTGGTGATGCGCTGGTGACAGGTTGGTGATGCGCTGGTGACAGGTTGGTGATGCGCTGGTGACAGGTTGGTGATGCGCTGGTGACAGGTTGGTGATGCGCTGGTGACAGGTTGGTGATGCGCTGGTGACAGGTTGGTGATGCGCTGGTGACAGGTTGGTGATGCGCTGGTGACAGGTTGGTGATGCGCTGGTGACAGGTTGGTGATGCGCTGGTGACAGGTTGGTGATGCGCTGGTGACAGGTTGGTGATGCGCTGGTGACAGGTTGGTGATGCGCTGGTGACAGGTTGGTGATGCGCTGGTGACAGGTTGGGGATGCGCTGGTGACAGGTTGGTGATGCGCTGGTGACAGGTTGGTGATGCGCTGGTGACAGGTTGGTGATGCGCTGGTGACAGGTTGGGGATGCGCTGGTGACAGGTTGGTGATGCGCTGGTGACAGGTTGGTGATGCGCTGGTGACAGGTTGGTGATGCGCTGGTGACAGGTTGGTGATGCGCTGGTGACAGGTTGGTGATGCGCTGGTGACAGGTTGGTGATGCGCTGGTGACAGGTTGGTGATGCGCTGGTGACAGGTTGGGGATGCGCTGGTGACAGGTTGGGGATGCGCTGGTGACAGGTTGGGGGATGCGCTGGTGACAGGTTGGGGATGCATGTCGGGCCTCACATAGCGCTCTCTGCTTTGTTACTCCCTGAGAGAACCTGGCAGGCCCGTTCTTGTTCTGTAGTCAGGTTTAACGGTTTAGTTAACTACGACCATTCTGTCCACCAGAGGAGAACAGCTCACGCCTTTCCTGGGACCCTGAGGCAGCCGGAACGTGTCAACACTATCCTGATAGCAAACTCTTCCGCGCCAGAGAGACTGTTACACACGCAGAGCGATATAATAACACGCAGAGCGATATAATAACATGCAGAGAGATATAATAACACGCAGAGCGATATGATAACACGCAGAGCGATATGATAACACGCAGAGCGATATAATAACACGCAGAGCGATATAATAACACGCAGAGAGATATGATAACACGCAGAGCGATATAATAACACGCAGAGCGATATGATAACACGCAGAGCGATATGATAACACGCAGAGCGATATAATAACACGCAGAGCGATATGATAACACGCAGAGAGATATAACACGCAGAGCGATATAATAACACGCAGAGATATAATAACACGCAGAGCGATATAATAACACGCAGAGCGATATAATAACACGCAGAGCGATGTAATAACACGCAGAGCGATGTAATAACACGCAGAGAGATGTAATAACACGCAGAGCGATATAAAAACACGCAGAGAGATATAATAACACGCGGAGCGATATAATAACACGCGGAGAGATATAATAACACGCGGAGAGATATAATAACACGCAGAGAGATATAATAACAAGCAGAGAGATATAATAACACGCAGAGAGATATAATAACACGCAGAGAGATATAATAACACGCAGAGCGGTATAATAACACGCAGAGCGATATAATAACACGCAGAGAGATATAATAACACGCAGAGAGATATAATAACACGCAGAGAGATATAATAACACGCAGAGATATAACACACAGCGATATAATAACACGCAGAGAGATATAACACGCAGAGCGATATAATAACACGCAGAGCGATATAATAACACGCAGAGAGATATAATAACACGCAGAGAGATATAATAACACGCAGAGAGATATAATAACACGCTGAGCGATATAATAACACGCAGAGAGATATAACACGCAGAGCGATATAATAACACGCAGAGAGATATAATAACACGCGGAGCGATATAATAACACGCAGAGCGATATAATAACACGCAGAGCGATATAATAACACGCAGAGCGGTATAATAACACGCAGAGCGGTATAATAACACGCAGAGAGATATAATAACACGCGGAGCGCTATAATAACACGCAGAGCGATGTAGTAACACGCAGAGCGATATAATAACACGCAGAGCGATGTAATAACACGCAGAGCGATGTAATAACACGCAGAGCGATGTAATAACACGCAGAGCGATGTAATAACACGCAGAGCGATGTAATAACACGCAGAGCGGTATAATAACACGTGGAGCGATATAATAACACGCAGAGCGATGTATGGCAGCCTTTCTAGCAGTGCAGCATTACACGGAGTTGGAATGACATTCCTAATTATAACCCTTGTCCCTGAACGAGTTGTATGAGATTTTCAGTAGGGAGCGGGCCCTCACATACAGCCGTGCTGCATGTCATGCCATGATCCATGATATAATGTGTCCGTGGCGTCTCTGGGACTGGGTGCCACTCTGTGCCTGTTATGTATGTCACATTAACCTTCGTCAGGCACAGAAAGCACACAGGTACAGGTTCTGGTTCTTTGTATGTAATTGGGTTTACGGATAACCCGATTTACCTATTTTTAGCGCCATTATATATAGGTTTTCCCGTATCGGAGTGCCCACCCCGACCCTCTTTTGTGGCACAGAGATGTTGCTTTACACGGGTTAGGAGGATGGGTATAAGTGGCACACCACTGGCAGTACAGGCAAATGAATGATGTTCCCTCTTGGTGCTCGCCTCCTGCTGATCCCGGCGTCTCAAAGCTGGAGCCACTAAGGGCCTCATGCAGAGAGCAGCGCTAAATTAAATCTCGCCATTTTTTGGAGAAATTCGCGCAGAAAACAGCAGAAAATGGCGAGATACGAAAAAAGCGCCATTTTTTTTTCTATTTCTGAATCTCGCCGCGCGGCTGGCGAGAACCTACATCTCACCAGTCTGAAAACTATCCGAATTCAGAAAGGCGCGCTCGCCATCTACAGGCTGTTTTTGGCGCGATTTTCGTCCATTTTCTCCACCAACTAAAGTTGGCAAGAAGCAGGACGTCGCCGGCTATAGGGAAAAAATAAAAAAATGCGCTATTTTTTTTTCTTCCTTTCAGCTGCGCGCATCTCCTCATTTACAATTCTCCACATGCAGTAATGCTAAAAATAGCGGATTTCGCCCATTTCTGCATATGGAGAATAAAACTCTCCATTTAACCTACTTTTTATTCCCCTCTCCAATTTTAAAAATCGCTGTCCTCTGCATAGGCCCCTAAATGCTAGTCGGTAAAGGTTTAGAAGAAGCACACTAAAGGCTTGAGTACAAAAACGTCTGTTTGTATTCAGTTCATCAGCGCCAGAGAGCACAGTGACGTTTCAGGAGCAACTGTCCTTTCCTGAGACCCCACACCTAACGTGATCCTAACCAAACGACTACATATACCCCTGCAGGGTTACAGACATCACCTACCCCCAGCAACACCGGTGATGAGAGGCTGAGCAAACATGGCAGCCTAATTGCTTCCACCTTTGGCGTCTGACGTCATCGCGCAAAGCAGCGTCATATGACGCAAATGACATCATGGCGCGATTATGTCATGTTGTTAAGCAACATGCCTAATAACAACAGAGAAGGATTAAACCACAGTACATCGTACAGCTAGGCAGCTGTGCAGGATGAGCCAGGGCAACAGAGGCCATAAAACCTCTAAGCAGGCTATTGTAAACAGAAATAGCATGCACGGCTGCGTCCATGGTATGGACGTGTCCGCATGCTGAGCGATCAGACTGCCTAAGGCTGCGGACCTGCTGCCGGTGCTGCACGCGTGTCAGCGAGGCTGGCGGCGCGTGCAGCTGAGTCCCCCGGTCTGCAGTGAGCTGCAGGAGGAAAGACGCGGGGGGCGTGACGTCACCCGGCAGGTTCTCCCTCATTGGCTGAACCGCGGGGGCGTGGCCTAGCACACCATCGCCTGTGGCCAGCTCAATTTTCAAGTATCCCTGAAAAACTCGGCGCGCGGCGGCCCCTTCCTCGCAGCGGGCCCGGCCCCATTGAGGGGCAGCTCTTGTCCCTGCAGCGTCCGCCGCAGCGGGCGCTGCAGTAGCCAGCGGGGACCTGGCCTAAAGGCAGGGATCGCGTCTGTACGGCGTGCGGGAGGGGGCGCGCGTTGCGCAAGAAATCAGTTCAAACTGATTTCTTGGCGTGACGGGCCGGTCACGTGAGAGGTTCGCCCAATGAGGGCGAACCAGCTCCGTGACGTCACTGACACGCCCCTAGACACGCCGACGGACGGCGCGCGTACCATGGCCAGGGAAAGCACCCGCTTTCCCTCCGCCTCCACGCGCCTCCGCACGGGCGAAGTGTCTATGGACGCAGCCTACGTATTGTTACAGTGAGTACTTAATAGTGAGCAGGAGATGTAGTTACACATGATAGAGTCCTTATCTTGCAAGATAACGTCTGACGTCCAGTGCCATGGTGCAAAAAGCCGTAAACAAAAGTGATCTTTGTTAAATAATGAAGCAAGCACATAAGCACTTAGGGCCTCATGCAGAGAGCAGCGTTATCGGGGGAAGCGCCATTTTTTGGCAAAATCTGCCTTTAGAAAGGCAGGTAATGGCGAGTTTTGAAACAAGCGCCATTTTTTTTTTTATTTGAAAATTTCGCCGCG
This sequence comes from Ascaphus truei, assembly GCF_040206685.1. NCBI lineage: Eukaryota > Metazoa > Chordata > Amphibia > Anura > Ascaphidae > Ascaphus > Ascaphus truei. The sequence continues at coordinate 34,630 of NW_027454171.1, read as the reverse complement.
CGGCTGGCGAGAACCTACATCTCGCCAGCTTTAAAAAATTTCCAAATTCAGAAACGCGCGAACGCCATCTAGCGGCTGTTCGCGCCAATAACATGGCGCGATTTTCTTCAATTTTCTCCGCCAACTAAAGTTGGCAAGAAGCAGGAGGTCGCCGGCTATAGGAAAAAAAAAAAAAAGCGCGATTTTTTTTCCCTTTCAGCAGCGCGCATCTCCTCATTTACAATTCTCCACATGCAGTAATGGTATAAATAGCGGATTTCGCCCATTTCTGCATATGGAGAATAAAACTCTCCATTAAACCAACTTTTTATTCCCCTCGCCAATTTTAAAAAGCGCTGCTCTCTGCATGAGGCCCCTTAGTGCAATCTAATTATAATTTATGACAACCAGAGCAAACAGCCCCCACAAGAGGAACAATAAAGGGGCAAAAACAACAAACATGATGGTAAAAATGGCAGATAAAGCAGGGCAAATGTGCAATTTGTGCAGGGGTATATGTAGTCGTTTGGTTAGGATCACGTTAGGTGTGGGGTCTCAGGAAAGGACAGTTGCTCCTGAAACGTCACTGTGCTCTCTGGCGCTGATGAATTGAATACAAACAGACGTTTTTGTACCCTACTCAAGCCTTCAGTGTGCTTCTTCTAAACCTTTACCGACTTACAAGGGTTAAAATCGGTGAGATCCTTCTGCTTCACAAAATGGTATTTTGATGGAACATGTCCGATTGTTATCAGAGAGACTCTGGCTGTCTATGGTGGCACTGACCCAAATCAGTTACACATTCACATTCTTTCTTCCTGTTTTTATCCTCTACATAACAGACGTGCCGAGTTATTACTGACACCATTTTAGCACTGTGTTTATAAGGCTCATTTGCAGCAGATATGAGAAATTTGTGTCACTGTTGTTTTATTTTGTTAACTGGAATCCAACAATTTCCTGCAAACATGATTTATAATTAGAGCCCGGTCTGAATATCGCTGTTAAATGTGTAACTTTCTGTAAATAATGTACCAGGCTCCATAACTGGCTGACACGTCCTGGTGTGTGAAATGCAACTCAACCGCCATTCTGCATGTGGACATTACACACAGCGTTTTGTGGTGTAGTGTACTTCACACTGTTCACAGGAAGATTATCATAGACAACTATAATTATATAACTACACCATGTTCAGGAAAAAGGGATCCCTTTAGTTTTTCATCAAATCTTATATATTTCTTGCTCAATCCCCTTGAAAATGTGCAAATTGTAAATCTGTTATGTAGATTAACACTTTATAAGAAGCACAATGTAGACAATCAAATGATGTGAACTAAATTGATGTCACTGTAATATCTCAACTAGCCCCAGATACGCTACGAGAAATAGATTTCCCTTTGTAGCTCTTAAATTAAACGGCTGTAATCTAATCCAAAACACTAAGATTACTATAAAGTTTCAGTTCAAAATGTCCTCTTGCTGCTGAAATGAGGTCATCACCAGCAACCCCTTCAGTAACAGAAGAGTTTAATAAAGCATATTATTACAAAAATAGTACAAAAGTAGTACAAAATAACAACGTAGCCCGTTTCACCCCCTTCCGCATATCAGCTGCTCATAAAGCAGCACTTTAATTAAAAGAATATTGTGTCCCAGGGTTTTCTGTGTTAGGCTGCGGCCCCGCTAGCACTGAGCGCGCTGGCGCTGAAAGCATGCGTGGCGGGTGTCCTGCGTCTGCTCGCGCGCGGGGGGAGGGTGGGCATTGCCGAATATTGAGCGAGTGGGAAAGTATAAATTTTTTATTTACCTAAGCGCATCGCATCGCTTATATATATATGCAAGTCACCTCGCCAAGCACCACCCGCTCAGCGAGCTCAGAGCTAGCGGGGCTGCAGCCTTAGGCTGAGTCCCCGCTCCCTCAGTCAGCGCTCCCGCACTGCAGACAGGCGGGGCGCTGACAGACACAGACACGCTTACCAGTGAGCCCCTGCAGCCGCAATGAGAGCCACTTTAGCAGGGGCTCGCGCAAGCTTCCGCAAGCGTGCGGAAGCGTGGGTCTTAAGAAAATGTTAGATTCAAGCACTCACAGGAGCGCAGGGCCGGTTACGTGAGCAGTTCGCCCAATGAGGGCGAACCAGCTCTGTGACATCACTGGCCCGCTCCCCGACGCCTCCGGACGGCACGCTAACAAAGGCCAGGGAAAGCACCCGCTTTCCCTCAGCCTCAGCGCGCCTCCGCACCCGCTTTCCCTCAGCCTCAGCGCGCCTCCGCACCCGCTTTCCCTCAGCCTCAGCGCGCCTCCGCACCCGCTTTCCCTCAGCCTCAGCGCGCCTCCGCACCCGCTTTCCCTCAGCCTCAGCGCGCCTCCGCACGCCAGCTTTCCCTCAGCCTCAGCGCGCCTCCGCACCCGCTTTCCCTCAGCCTCAGCGCGCCTCTGCACGGGCTCAGCCTAAGACATACACACCTGATCTCACCCATGTCTCCCTGCCATCTCTTCCCCTGTCAATTGTGTTAACCTGATTTAATACTGACCAACCTTAAAACTCACCCCACAAGTTAAGCATCCCAACAGCCTGCACTCATGGTTAGTGTCCCACACCAACAGTCACTCCAACCACCCATTGTGACCAAGCACTGCCATCTACAGCACTTATTCCCTCACCTGCTGTCTCTGTAAATTCCCCCTCAAACCTCTTAGATTGTAAGCTCTTCTGGGGATTTCCTTTCCTATTGTCTGATTTTGCTGCGCTTAATGTATTTTAATTCCCTGTACTGTATTCTTTGTGAAGCGCTGAGTACACTTTTGGTGCTATATGAAGACATACAATTATGTAGAAGTAACTGATGTAATTGTGAAATTATACCTGGCCCAATTTGGATGTAACCTTGCCGATTCTCATGCACACATTTTAATTAGGATCTGTGTGAAACGTTACGGTCCTTCATCATTTTATTGCACTCCTGTCTGTAACTAACTTCGGAAATTAGGGTTAGCTGAACTGATTCACATTTGGATAGGTAAGAACCTCTGATCAGCCATATTGTTTGACTCGCACAGGGTTGTGAGGGACAAGTTTGTGGTGATTTGTAACCTCGTGTAACAGTTATTCTCTGGTAATTATTCCCTCAGAGAACCTGTGACAGTTGCTGCCTGGTGTGCTGGTTATGATATACTGCAATAATATAAGGGAGTGACATTTTGGTTTAATCCTCCTTCGAAGCAAAGAGCCGTTAAACCAGCGCGTGACCCAAAACGACCGTTACTCTGGAAATTATTTTCCCGCGCACTGATGCGTGCGCTAACCGGCCAATGACAAATCACGCCACCCGGCATGCAACCAATCAGTGAAGAGCACACCTCGTTGCTCTGTAGGTATCACCCAGGAGATGAATTCTGCCAGCCCTCGTGCTCAGCCGTGACGCTTTTTATTTGTGTTTTTACCCGCCCCCACCGCAGCCTAATCCAATCAGCGCTCGGAAGCGGGTTTCGGCGCGAGGCAGCTGCTCTATAAAAGAAGCGGGCAGGGCGCGGGAGCCGCGCAGTTGGTGAAGACACGTCGCACGTCTCCCTGTCAGCTGGAGCCGCGCCCCCTCCCCATAGTGACAGTTACCTACATTACAGTAAAAACGTGCATATACTCGAAGCGCTATGGTAAGAGCCGGCCTCGCGCATTGGGGCCTCTGCTTGTTTACTTCATATAACGCATGCTGTTTTATTATACCGCGCATTGCGTGAGTGTGTGAGCGGGCAAAGGCTGCTTTCGACTTACCGCCAGAAGCGCAGGGGTTAACGGCTCCGCGCGAGCACTAAAGTGCCAGGCAGCTGATTGGCCGGAGTCGCGTCCTGCTCCCGGATTGGCTGGGAGTTGGGAATGTGCGTTGTGATTGGTTGCTGCTTTCAGCGGGGTGAGATGGTGACGGAGAGGCGGGACATTGCATGACGAGCACATGTATGTGCAGCCGGGATAGGGGGTCCAAGGCCCAGCGAGCTGACAGGCGTCACGTGCTGTGTGTGTGTCACGTGCTGCGTGTTTGCGCACACTGCCCCTCCCTAAAGGAAAGCTTAGAGTAAATACAAGTATGGCACACTCTTTTCTGTGTATAACTCCCCCTTATAGCTGCAACACCAGCTGCTTCCCGGGTTATGAGACGGGCCCCTTTAGGTGTGAGTGACGGGGCCACGCTGACGCTGCGTGGCGTGCTGCGGTCAGTGTGCCACTAATGTGCTCTTGTTACAGCGGGAGTGCATCTCCATCCACGTGGGGCAGGCCGGGGTGCAGATTGGCAATGCATGCTGGGAGCTGTATTGCCTGGAGCATGGGATCCAGCCGGACGGCCAGATGCCCAGCGATAAAACCATTGGCGGAGGGGACGACTCGTTCAACACGTTCTTCAGCGAGACCGGCGCCGGCAAACACGTCCCCCGCGCGGTCTTTGTGGATCTAGAGCCAACCGTGATTGGTACGTGGCGTTTTATGCGCTCGCTGTGTGCGACGGGCGCTCCGCTTTACTCTTCCGATCACAGCGCACACATTACCCCACGATGCGGCATTAGATTTACCAGTTGTTTCTGACCCACCAAACCTGCGGCCGCGCGCTTAGTTACGGGGGCAGCCGCGCGCTTAGTTACGGGGCAGCCGCGCGCTTAGTTACGGGGGCAGCCGGGCGCTTAGTTACGGGGCAGCCGCGCGCTTAGTTACGGGGGCAGCCGCGCGCTTAGTTACGGGGGCAGCCGCGCGCTTAGTTACGGGGCAGCCGCGCGCTTAGTTACGGGGCAGCCGCGCGCTTAGTTACGGGGCAGCCGCGCGCTTAGTTACGGGGGCAGCCGGGCGCTTAGTTACGGGGCAGCCGCGCGCTTAGTTACGGGGGCAGCCGCGCGCTTAGTTACGGGGGCAGCCGCGCGCTTAGTTACGGGGCAGCCGCGCGCTTAGTTACGGGGGCAGCCGCGCGCTTAGTTACGGGGGCAGCCGGGCGCTTAGTTACGGGGGCAGCCGCCATTGCTTAGTTACAGGGGCAGCCGCGCGCTTAGTTACAGGCGCAGCCGCCATTGCTTAGTTACAGGCGCAGCCGCGCGCTTAGTTACAGGCGCAGCCGCCATTGCTTAGTTACAGGCGCAGGCGCCATTGCTTAGTTACAGGCGCAGCCGCGCGCTTAGTTACAGGGGCAGCCGCGCGCTTAGTTACAGGCGCAGCCGCCATTGCTTAGTTACAGGCGCAGCCGCGCGCTTAGTTACAGGGGCAGCCGCGCGCTTAGTTACAGGGGCAGCCGCCATTGCTTAGTTACAGGGGCAGCCGCGCGCTTAGTTACGGGGCAGCCGCGCGCTTAGTTACAGGGGCAGCCGCGCGCTTAGTTACAGGCGCAGCCGCCATTGCTTAGTTACAGGCGCAGCCGCGCGCTTAGTTACAGGGGCAGCCGCCATTGCTTAGTTACAGGGGCAGCCGCGCGCTTAGTTACAGGCGCAGCCGCCATTGCTTAGTTACAGGGGCAGCCGCGCGCTTAGTTACAGGCGCAGCCGCCATTGCTTAGTTACAGGGGCAGCCGCGCGCTTAGTTACAGGCGCAGCCGCCATTGCTTAGTTACAGGGGCAGCCGCGCGCTTAGTTACAGGCGCAGCCGCCATTGCTTAGTTACAGGCGCAGCCGCGCGCTTAGTTACAGGCGCAGCCGCCATTGCTTAGTTACAGGGGCAGCCGCGCGCTTAGTTACAGGGGCAGCCGCGCGCTTAGTTACAGGGGCAGCCGCGCGCTTAGTTACAGGGGCAGCCGCGCGCTTAGTTACAGGCGCAGCCGCCATTGCTTAGTTACAGGCGCAGCCGCCATTGCTTAGTTACAGGGGCAGCCGCGCGCTTAGTTACAGGGGCAGCCGCGCGCTTAGTTACAGGGGCAGCCGCGCGCTTAGTTACAGGCGCAGCCGCCATTGCTTAGTTACAGGCGCAGCCGCCATTGCTTAGTTACAGGCGCAGCCGCCATTGCTTAGTTACAGGCGCAGCCGCCATTGCTTAGTTACGGGGCAGCCGCGCGCTTAGTTACAGGGGCAGCCGCCATTGCTTAGTTACAGGGGCAGCCGCGCGCTTAGTTACAGGCGCAGCCGCCATTGCTTAGTTACAGGCGCAGCCGCCATTGCTTAGTTACAGGGGCAGCCGCGCGCTTAGTTACAGGCGCAGCCGCCATTGCTTAGTTACAGGCGCAGCCGTGCGCTTAGTTACAGGGGCAGCCGCGCGCTTAGTTACAGGCGCAGCCGCCATTGCTTAGTTACAGGCGCAGCCGCGCGCTTAGTTACAGGGGCAGCCGCCATTGCTTAGTTACAGGCGCAGCCGCGCGCTTAGTTGCAGGCGCAGGCGCCATTGCTTAGTTACAGGCGCAGCCGCGCGCTTAGTTACAGGCGCAGCCGCCATTGCTTAGTTACAGGGGCAGCCGCCATTGCTTAGTTACAGGCGCAGCCGCGCGCTTAGTTACAGGCGCAGCCGCCATTGCTTAGTTACAGGGGCAGCCGCGCGCTTAGTTACAGGCGCAGCCGCCATTGCTTAGTTACAGGGGCAGCCGCCATTGCTTAGTTACAGGGGCAGCCGCGCGCTTAGTTACAGGGGCAGCCGCGCGCTTAGTTACAGGGGCAGCCGCGCGCTTAGTTACAGGGGCAGCCGCCATTGCTTAGTTACAGGGGCAGCCGCGCGCTTAGTTACAGGGGCAGCCGCGCGCTTAGTTACAGGGGCAGCCGCGCGCTTAGTTACAGGCGCAGCCGCCATTGCTTAGTTACAGGCGCAGCCGCGCGCTTAGTTACAGGGGCAGCCGCGCGCTTAGTTACAGGGGCAGCCGCCATTGCTTAGTTAAAGGGGCAGCCGCGCGCTTAGTTACAGGGGCAGCCGCCATTGCTTAGTTACAGGCGCAGCCGCGCGCTTAGTTACAGGGGCAGCCGCCATTGCTTAGTTACAGGCGCAGCCGCCATTGCTTAGTTACAGGGGCAGCCGCCATTGCTTAGTTACAGGGGCAGCCGCCATTGCTTAGTTACAGGGGCAGCCGCGCGCTTAGTTACAGGCGCAGCCGCCATTGCTTAGTTACAGGGGCAGCCGCGCGCTTAGTTACAGGGGCAGCCGCCATTGCTTAGTTACAGGGGCAGCCGCCATTGCTTAGTTACAGGGGCAGCCGCGCGCTTAGTTACAGGCGCAGCCGCCATTGCTTAGTTACAGGGGCAGCCGCGCGCTTAGTTACAGGGGCAGCCGCGCGCTTAGTTACAGGGGCAGCCGCGCGCTTAGTTACAGGGGCAGCCGCGCGCTTAGTTACAGGGGCAGCCGCCATTGCTTAGTTACAGGCGCAGCCGCGCGCTTAGTTACAGGCGCAGCCGCCATTGCTTAGTTACAGGCGCAGCCGCCATTGCTTAGTTACAGGCGCAGCCGCGCGCTTAGTTACAGGGGCAGCCGCCATTGCTTAGTTACAGGGGCAGCCGCGCGCTTAGTTACAGGCGCAGCCGCCATTGCTTAGTTACAGGCGCAGCCGCCATTGCTTAGTTACAGGCGCAGCCGCCATTGCTTAGTTACAGGGGCAGCCGCCATTGCTTAGTTACAGGGGCAGCCGCGCGCTTAGTTACAGGGGCAGCCGCCATTGCTTAGTTACAGGCGCAGCCGCGCGCTTAGTTACAGGCGCAGGCGCCATTGCTTAGTTACAGGCGCAGCCGCCATTGCTTAGTTACAGGCGCAGCCGCGCGCTTAGTTACAGGCGCAGGCGCCATTGCTTAGTTACAGGCGCAGCCGCCATTGCTTAGTTACAGGGGCAGCCGCGCGCTTAGTTACAGGCGCAGCCGCCATTGCTTAGTTACAGGGGCAGCCGCCATTGCTTAGTTACAGGCGCAGCCGCGCGCTTAGTTACAGGCGCAGCCGCCATTGCTTAGTTACAGGGGCAGCCGCGCGCTTAGTTACAGGGGCAGCCGCGCGCTTAGTTACAGGGGCAGCCGCGCGCTTAGTTACAGGGGCAGCCGCCATTGCTTAGTTACAGGGGCAGCCGCCATTGCTTAGTTACAGGCGCAGCCGCCATTGCTTAGTTACAGGGGCAGCCGCGCGCTTAGTTACAGGGGCAGCCGCGCGTTTAGTTACAGGCGCAGCCGCCATTGCTTAGTTACAGGGGCAGCCGCGCGCTTAGTTACAGGGGCAGCCGCCATTGCTTAGTTACAGGGGCAGCCGCCATTGCTTAGTTACAGGCGCAGCCGCGCGCTTAGTTACAGGGGCAGCCGCGCGCTTAGTTACAGGGGCAGCCGGGCGCTTAGTTACAGGGGCAGCCGCCATTGCTTAGTTACAGGGGCAGCCGCGCGCTTAGTTACAGGCGCAGCCGCCATTGCTTAGTTACAGGGGCAGCCGCGCGCTTAGTTACAGGGGCAGCCGCCATTGCTTAGTTACAGGCGCAGCCGCGCGCTTAGTTACAGGCGCAGCCGCCATTGCTTAGTTACAGGCGCAGCCGCGCGCTTAATTACAGGCGCAGCCGCGCGCTTAGTTACAGGGGCAGCCGCCATTGCTTAGTTACAGGCGCAGCCGCGCGCTTAGTTACAGGGGCAGCCGCCATTGCTTAGTTACAGGCGCAGCCGCGCGCTTAGTTACAGGGGCAGCCGCCATTGCTTAGTTACAGGCGCAGCCGCGCGCTTAGTTACAGGGGCAGCCGCCATTGCTTAGTTACAGGCGCAGCCGCGCGCTTAGTTACAGGGGCAGCCGCCATTGCTTAGTTACAGGCGCAGCCGCGCGCTTAGTTACAGGGGCAGCCGCGCGCTTAGTTACAGGGGCAGCCGCCATTGCTTAGTTACAGGCGCAGCCGCGCGCTTAGTTACAGGCGCAGGCGCCATTGCTTAGTTACAGGCGCAGGCGCCATTGCTTAGTTACAGGCGCAGGCGCCATTGCTTAGTTACAGGCGCAGCCGCCATTGCTTAGTTACAGGCGCAGGCGCCATTGCTTAGTTACAGGCGCAGCCGCCATTGCTTAGTTACAGGGGCAGCCGCGCGCTTAGTTACAGGCGCAGCCGCCATTGCTTAGTTACAGGCGCAGCCGCGCGCTTAGTTACAGGCGCAGCCGCCATTGCTTAGTTACAGGCGCAGCCGCGCGCTTAGTTACAGGCGCAGCCGCCATTGCTTAGTTACAGGGGCAGCCGCCATTGCTTAGTTACAGGCGCAGCCGCGCGCTTAGTTACAGGGGCAGCCGCGCGCTTAGTTACAGGGGCAGCCGCGCGTTTAGTTACAGGCGCAGCCGCCATTGCTTAGTTACAGGGGCAGCCGCGCGCTTAGTTACAGGCGCAGCCGCCATTGCTTAGTTACAGGCGCAGCCGCGCGCTTAGTTACAGGGGCAGCCGCGCGCTTAGTTACAGGGGCAGCCGGGCGCTTAGTTACAGGGGCAGCCGCCATTGCTTAGTTACAGGGGCAGCCGCGCGCTTAGTTACAGGCGCAGCCGCCATTGCTTAGTTACAGGGGCAGCCGCGCGCTTAGTTACAGGGGCAGCCGCCATTGCTTAGTTACAGGGGCAGCCGCGCGCTTAGTTACAGGCGCAGCCGCCATTGCTTAGTTACAGGGGCAGCCGCGCGCTTAGTTACAGGGGCAGCCGCCATTGCTTAGTTACAGGCGCAGCCGCGCGCTTAGTTACAGGGGCAGCCGCGCGCTTAGTTACAGGCGCAGCCGCCATTGCTTAGTTACAGGCGCAGCCGCCATTGCTTAGTTACAGGCGCAGCCGCGCGCTTAGTTACAGGGGCAGCCGCCATTGCTTAGTTACAGGGGCAGCCGCGCGCTTAGTTACAGGCGCAGCCGCCATTGCTTAGTTACAGGGGCAGCCGCGCGCTTAGTTACAGGGGCAGCCGCCATTGCTTAGTTACAGGCGCAGCCGCGCGCTTAGTTACAGGCGCAGCCGCCATTGCTTAGTTACAGGCGCAGCCGCGCGCTTAATTACAGGCGCAGCCGCGCGCTTAGTTACAGGGGCAGCCGCCATTGCTTAGTTACAGGCGCAGCCGCGCGCTTAATTACAGGCGCAGCCGCGCGCTTAGTTACAGGGGCAGCCGCCATTGCTTAGTTACAGGCGCAGCCGCGCGCTTAGTTACAGGGGCAGCCGCGCGCTTAGTTACAGGGGCAGCCGCGCGCTTAGTTACAGGGGCAGCCACATTTATTTAGCGGTTTCCTCTAGGGAAGTGAACCGTGGCCGGATCGTCGCTGCTGACCGGCCGCCCCAGTGTGTTAGGGACGTCTTCTCTCTGCGCGTCTCTCCCAGTCTGGGAGGCGCGGGCCGTGCTCGGGTTCTCCTGATGGGAAGTTCCCCCTCTGCACCTGGCTGGGATCAGCCCAGGACGCGCTCATAGCGCACGCGGTGCCGTCACAGGCCGGGCTGCGTGTAATTACAGTGAGTTATCCGCGACCTTACCGGCGTCTCATTAACACGGCAAGAAACATCACACCGGCCCCTTTGTGTTTAGATGAAGTGCGCACCGGGACCTACCGGCAGCTGTTCCACCCCGAGCAGCTGATCACCGGGAAGGAGGACGCGGCGAATAACTACGCCCGCGGGCACTACACCATCGGCAAGGAAATCGTTGATCTGGTTCTAGATCGCATCCGTAAATTAGTGAGTATGTCACCACCGCGCTGCTAATCGCCGTGACACTCCCACATGGGGCGAGCCCCCGCCCGGCGTCAGTAACGTGTACGCGGCGGCGGCGGCGCCCTTGCTTGGTCTGCTGGTTGTGGGTTTCTGTTGCATTCAGTGCAGACGCCTCGTTAATAAGATGGCGCCCGGTTACTGACACGTCCTGTTCCTAATGACCCCGCGCTCGCCCAGAACGTCACACCGCGGGTCCCATTCACCGGCAGAGACGCCGCGCCATGTTGTAATAAGCGGCGCTAATCTCTCCGCAGGCCGACCAGTGCACCGGGCTGCAGGGCTTCCTCATCTTCCACAGCTTCGGGGGCGGCACCGGCTCGGGCTTCGCCTCGCTGCTCATGGAGAGGCTTTCCGTTGATTACGGCAAGAAATCCAAGCTGGAGTTTGCCATTTACCCGGCGCCACAGGTATCGACGGCCGTGGTGGAGCCGTACAACTCCATCCTCACCACGCACACCACGCTGGAGCACTCGGACTGCGCCTTCATGGTGGACAACGAGGCCATTTACGATATCTGCCGCCGCAACCTGGACATCGAGCGCCCGACGTACACCAACCTGAACCGGCTGATTGGGCAGATCGTGTCCTCCATCACCGCCTCGCTGAGGTTTGACGGCGCGCTTAACGTGGACCTGACCGAATTCCAGACAAACCTCGTCCCGTACCCGCGCATCCACTTCCCGCTGGTGACCTATGCCCCGGTGATCTCCGCGGAGAAGGCGTACCACGAGCAGCTGTCTGTGGCCGAGATCACCAACGCCTGCTTCGAGCCGGCAAACCAGATGGTGAAATGCGACCCGCGCCACGGCAAGTACATGGCCTGCTGCATGTTATACCGCGGCGACGTGGTGCCCAAGGACGTCAACGCCGCCATCGCCACCATCAAGACCAAGCGCACCATTCAGTTTGTGGACTGGTGTCCAACAGGATTCAAGGTTTGTGTGTGTGTGTCTGTGCGCGCGCGAGGTGTGTGTGTGTGCGAGGTGTGTGCGAGGTGTGTGTGTGTGTGTGTGTGTGTGTGTGTGTGTGTGTGTGTGTGTGCGCGCGCGCGTGTGTGTGTCGCTCCTCCCTGGGTACAGTCTCATCTTACACTGTGCGAGGTGTGTGTGCGTGTGTCTATACAGGATACCTGCATATAACACCGGACCTGCCAGTCTGTTCTACCCGAGGCGCATGTCCTCACGAGATGGGGATTCGGTGGCCTGTACCTTACCCCAGGGGTGCGCCCCCTGGGAGGCGCGAGGCCGCTGTAATCTCCCAGACCTGGTCTGAGCTGCCTCTTCGGTGTCAAATAGCGCGTTGCCATGCCAACGTGTCATGACGCCGCAAAGCTCTGAGCCGGGAACTGGGGCTCCGACCAAGGGGGAGAGCTGACAGGAAAGTGCGCCCCCTGCCTGACCCGCACGCGCAGCACCGACACTGACACCAGGTTTTGTTTCTCCACAGGTCGGCATCAACTACCAGCCTCCAACCGTGGTGCCAGGAGGGGACCTGGCCAAGGTGCAGCGCGCCGTGTGCATGCTGAGCAACACCACCGCCATCGCCGAGGCCTGGGCGCGCCTGGATCATAAGTTTGATCTCATGTATGCCAAGCGCGCCTTTGTGCACTGGTACGTGGGGGAGGGGATGGAGGAGGGCGAGTTCTCGGAGGCCCGGGAGGACCTGGCTGCGCTGGAGAAGGATTACGAGGAAGTTGGGGTAGATTCGGTGGAGGGCGAGGCGGAGGAAGGAGAGGAATATTAGGGTACAGAAGCCGCTCCTCGCTCCCTGCGCTGCAGCGTTACCGTTACTCGTTTCGTTAACAGTTTTAAATAAATGTTACAACTATTAACTCAAATTGTCATAATTAGCGGGCGTTATGAGCTATTCAATCTGAGTAAACAGATGTACGGGCGGATTCGCTTCCCCCGAGACACGGAGACGGGAGGAAAGTCTACACCGCCCCGTCCCTGTAACTCTCTGGGTGCCAAACATCCATCTTTTAGACTTCCCGGTGAGTTGCTAAAGGGGAGCGGCAAATCCTGCTCCTTACCCCAAATAAGAATAGAGCCGTGTCCAGCAACGTTAGGATCAATGTATGCGAGAGGGGCGCGTTCGCACAATAAATGTTTGCATTAAAGTGCGTGGCTGTCGCTCCTCCTTACCCCGGGCTGTGGCGCTCCTCCTTACCCCGGGCTGTGGCGCTCCTCCTTACCCCGGGCTGGCGCTCCTCCTTACCCCGGGCTGTGGCGCTCCTCCTTACCCCGGGCTGTGGCGCTCCTCCTTACCCCGGGCTGTGGCGCTCCTCCTTACCCCGGGCTGTGGCGCTCCTCCTTACCCCGGGCTGTGGCGCTCCTCCTTACCCCGGGCTGGCGCTCCTCCTTACCCCGGGCTGGCGCTCCTCCTTACCCCGGGCTGGCGCTCCTCCTTACCCCGGGCTGGCGCTCCTCCTTACCCCGGGCTGGCGCTCCTCCTTACCCCGGGCTGTCGCGCTCCTCCTTACCCCGGGCTGTCGCGCTCCTCCTTACCCCGGGCTGTGGCGCTCCTCCTTACCCCGGGCTGGCGCTCCTCCTTACCCCGGGCTGTGGCGCTCCTCCTTACCCCGGGCTGTGGCGCTCCTCCTTACCCCGGGCTGTGGCGCTCCTCCTTACCCCGGGCTGTGGCGCTCCTCCTTACCCCGGGCTGGCGCTCCTCCTTACCCCGGGCTGGCGCTCCTCCTTACCCCGGGCTGGCGCTCCTCCTTACCCCGGGCTGGCGCTCCTCCTTACCCCGGGCTGGCGCTCCTCCTTACCCCGGGCTGTCGCGCTCCTCCTTACCCCGGGCTGTCGCGCTCCTCCTTACCCCGGGCTGTCGCGCTCCTCCTTACCCCGGGCTGGCGCTCCTCCTTACCCCGGGCTGTCAGTGGGATTTCGGATTCCCTTCATTTCCCCATGTTACACACACAGTGCCTGCATTTCCCTCGTGTGATTGAGCTTCAACATGATTCATTCCACATGAAATGATAAAAGAAATCTTTATTCACACAACACACGGCGCTATTCAATGCTTAGGTACTTCCTCTTCTTGGCGGTGTTGGTGTACGGATGCCAGCGCCACTCCACCTCCGCTGTGCTCTCATTCTCCAGTGTGCCCAGTCTGATCATGTACACTGCAAGAGATGAGATGTACCGCTATCAGGCAAACGCTGTGAGGGGCTCCGCCCAGCCCAGAGAACCACGTACACCTCATCTCACAGCGCGGCCCGACCTCGCCCAGAGAACCACTTACACCTCATCTCACAGCGCGGCCCGACCTCGCCCAGCCCAGAGAACCACTTACACCTCATCTCACAGCGCGGCCCGACCTCGCCCAGCCCAGAGAACCACGTACACCTCATCTCACAGCGCGGCCCGACCTCGCCCAGAGAACCACTTACACCTCATCTCACAGCGCGGCCCGACCTCGCCCAGCCCAGAGAACCACGTACACCTCATCTCACAGCGCGGCCCGACCTCGCCCAGAGAACCACGTACACCTCATCTCACAGCGCGGCCCGACCTCGCCCAGCCCAGAGAACCACGTACACCTCATCTCACAGCGCGGCCCGACCTCGCCCAGCCCAGAGAACCACTTACACCTCATCTCACAGCGCGGCCCGACCTCGCCCAGCCCAGAGAACCACTTACACCTCATCTCACAGCGCGGCCCGACCTCGCCCAGCCCAGAGAACCACTTACACCTCATCTCACAGCGCGACCTCGCCCAGAGAACCACTTACACCTCATCTCACAGCGCGACCTCGCCCAGCCCAGAGAACCACGTACACCTCATCTCACAGCGCGACCTCGCCCAGCCCAGAGAACCACTTACACCTCATCTCACAGCGCGGCCCGACCTCGCCCAGCCCAGAGAACCACGTACACCTCATCTCACAGCGCGGCCCGACCTCGCCCAGAGAACCACTTACACCTCATCTCACAGCGCGACCCGACCTCGCCCAGCCCAGAGAACCAATTACACCTCATCTCACAGCGCGGCCCGACCTCGCCCAGAGAACCACTTACACCTCATCTCACAGCGCGGCCCGACCTCGCCCAGCCCAGAGAACCAATTACACCTCATCTCACAGCGCGGCCCGACCTCGCCCAGAGAACCACTTACACCTCATCTCACAGCGCGGCCCGACCTCGCCCAGCCCAGAGAACCAATTACACCTCATCTCACAGCGCGGCCCGACCTCGCCCAGCCCAGAGAACCACGTACACCTCATCTCACAGCCCGACCTCGCCCAGAGAACCACGTACACCTCATCTCACAGCGCGGCCCGACCTCGCCCAGAGAACCACTTACACCTCATCTCACAGCGCGGCCCGACCTCGCCCAGCCCAGAGAACCAATTACACCTCATCTCACAGCGCGGCCCGACCTCGCCCAGAGAACCACTTACACCTCATCTCACAGCGCGGCCCGACCTCGCCCAGCCCAGAGAACCAATTACACCTCATCTCACAGCGCGGCCCGACCTCGCCCAGCCCAGAGAACCAATTACACCTCATCTCACAGCGCGGCCCGACCTCGCCCAGCCCAGAGAACCACGTACACCTCATCTCACAGCGCGACCTCGCCCAGAGAACCACTTACACCTCATCTCACAGCGCGGCCCGACCTCGCCCAGCCCAGAGAACCACGTACACCTCATCTCACAGCGCGGCCCGACCTCGCCCAGAGAACCACGTACACCTCATCTCACAGCGCGGCCCGACCTCGCCCAGCCCAGAGAACCACGTACACCTCATCTCACAGCGCGACCTCGCCCAGCCCAGAGAACCACGTACACCTCATCTCACAGCGCGGCCCGACCTCGCCCAGAGAACTACTTACACCTCATCTCACAGCGCGACCTCGCCCAGCCCAGAGAACCACGTACACCTCATCTCACAGCGCGGCCCGACCTCGCCCAGAGAACCACTTACACCTCATCTCACAGCGCGGCCCGACCTCGCCCAGCCCAGAGAACCACGTACACCTCATCTCACAGCGCGGCCCGACCTCGCCCAGAGAACCACTTACACCTCATCTCACAGCGCGGCCCGACCTCGCCCAGAGAACTACTTACACCTCATCTCACAGCGCGACCTCGCCCAGCCCAGAGAACCACTTACACCTCATCTCACAGCGCGGCCCGACCTCGCCCAGCCCAGAGAACCACTTACACCTCATCTCACAGCGCGGCCCGACCTCGCCCAGCCCAGAGAACCACTTACACCTCATCTCACAGCGCGACCTCGCCCAGAGAACCACTTACACCTCATCTCACAGCGCGACCTCGCCCAGAGAACTACTTACACCTCATCTCACAGCGCGACCTCGCCCAGCCCAGAGAACCACTTACACTTCATCTCACAGCGCGGCCCGACCTCGCCCAGCCCAGAGAACTACTTACACTTCATCTCAAAGCGCGGCCCGACCTCAGATAACTCCGTGTTCCGGTGATCCGTCTTCTTGTATACGTGGTGCCTGGGAGAAAGGAAACGGGTTATGTACTGGTGACCGGTTCCGCTGCTAGTGTCTTATACTGCACCTACCATATGTATACGGCACGTGTCCTACCATCTTTAGGAGCCCATCCTGCACGCGCTTATTTTAGCCGCCAAAATAGCCCCCCTCTGCCCACACCAATCTGTGGCCCGGTGCCCTAACCGGCAGTGGAGCGAGCTCACCTAGCTAGATGCTTCTAACACGGACGTTAGGCCCAACTTCCACAATCACTGCCTGGGTGGGCTGCTCCGGCTTCACAGGACATAGCCCCACTCCTGAAGTGCCTTCAGCTGTGATCACTAAATACCATTGCTACAGGAAGGATTGTTTCCCCTTACAAAACATTTAGCAAATATGACACTTGTTTGCCTGGATAAATATAGGACAAGTATTTCACCCAATTAGAATATAACAAAAAAGGCCAAACTATGACCCTGTGATATGTTTTAACCCAGTGGTGCGCAACCTTGGGGGTCATTGGCAAATGTCTTGGGGTAACTGTAGAGGGAGAAAGGGGGTGGCCCGGGATTAAAGGGGTTATACCCCATTTGGCCATCCCCTGACCTCACCCGGGAGTCAAAGGGTTAACTGGGCTAAGACCCAGAACAGTGATTTAACCCCTGTAATGACGTGCATGTGTATTCCCCTGTTCCATTGTAATGTCTGGTTTAATCAGTGTCTGCATCTCACACACACTAGAATCCATCCGGGAGCACAAGGGTTAATAGTCCTTTAATGATTATAGCTCTTTGTGTAATTTTCCCGCCTTTTCAGGCACCATTTTGCAGGTCCCCATTGGCCACCATTAGGGCTCCATGCATTCTAATGGAGAATCTTGTTGTTTTAGTCCTGTAAAGACCAGCAGGTGGCGTCCGAGAGTCAGAGCGGCGGTTTCCCATTGAAAGTCAATGGGCCCATTGACTACAATGGAGATTCCTCGAGGTAACTTTCGAAGAACAAGTTGGCTGCCGTCCAGACCGCAAACCGGATACATTTTCAATAGGAGAGCTTTGATCACTTACAAGTCAAGGTCAACGTCAAGTGGCGTGGGAATAAACAGTTCTAGGGCCCCTAGGAATAAAATTCTTTTGGCCCCTAGTTCCTCGGCTTCCCCCCACTCGACCACAACCGGGTCCCCAAAAACTGGACCCCCGATAAGGGTCGAACCGAGAAGAACGGATCGCGCCATAGGCTTTGCCGGCGGCGGCAGAAACGGCTCAGAAAAATTACTAAGTGTGAAATGCTGTATTTTGGTACTCCATATCTCCGGTTCCGGAGGGCTCAGCGGATCAAGGTTTGGGGTATCTGCAGTCACTGCTCCGGCATCACTGCAGAACCATCCTTGACCCTCCTGGACCAACCCGACGGAGTATGGACCCCCTTGAAGGTTCGGGACTTTCCCCATAGACTTCAATGGCGGCTATTTACCATTGAAAGTCTATGGCGGAGAAGCCCGTTGTTTTCAATGGGGATTTAGTGAAAAGCTGAGATTTCTTTTTAAGCGGAGATTTTTGTATTAAAATGAAAAATGATTTAATGTGCATTTGTGTATCTCCGGTTCCGTAGGTCGTAGCAAGTCGGTTTTTGGACCATATGGTGTCCCAGTTCCGGCCATGAGAACTGGGAAGTTTGGTTCTGCTAAACCCAAAAGAGCCGGATATTTTAATACGTTTATGTTTAATACTGTGTCCCAAGGTATAGACAAAGACCCAGAGGAGATTCCTTTGCATACCAGGATAGCAGATGGCCCTAGAGGCGACCCAATGTCTAGGACTTAAGTATTGTTCAAAGGGTTTTATCACCCTCCCTGTTTATTTGAGGGCGGAGGAGGCTCAAACCAGAGCAGTTTAAGTGTCCCATTTATCACATTCCAACAAAGGTTTTCCTGCCAGAGATCCAAATGGGTAGACTGGCTGGCATTCCATTTGCACATGTGGGGCCACAGAAATGAGACCCCAGAGTTCTACTGCGCCTGTGCCAGCTAGCAGGGGGGCATGTACTAAAATGTGAAGCAGCAGTGTCTCCGATCAGTCAGCCTGTCTCCCTCCCCCTGTGCCTGTGAAGCAGCAGTGTCTCCGATCAGTCAGCCTGTCTCCCTCCCCCCCGTGCCTGTGAAGCAGCAGTGTCTCCGATCAGTCAGCCTGTCTCCCTCCCCCGTGCCTGTGAAGCAGCAGTGTCTCCGATCAGTCAGCCTGTCTCCCTCCCCCGTGCCTGTGAAGCAGCAGTGTCTCCGATCAGTCAGCCTGTCCCCCTCCTCCTCCCCCCCCATGCCTGTGAAGCAGCAGTGTCTCCGATCAGTCAGCCTGTCCCCCTCCTCCCTCCCCCCGTGCCTGTGAAGCAGCAGTGTCTCCGATCAGTCAGCCTGTCCCCCTCCTCCCTCCCCCCGTGCCTGTGAAGCAGCAGTGTCTCCGATCAGTCAGACTGGATGACGTAGATGCCCATATTCAAGCATCTACAACGTCATCCAGTCTGACTGATCGGAGACACTGCTGCTTCCGCTGGGGAGACACAGGCGGCTGCTGCTGCGGTGCAAGTTAGTTTCGGTCAGAAGATTAATGCTGCAGGGGTCCCTTTCAGAGCAGGAACCTCCAGAGTTAATACTCGGTTTGGGGGTGAGGGGGACCTCATGTAGTGGACATTTCAATTTAGGGGTTGCACACCACTGTTACATTGTAGGTTATAATAGTAATTCAGGAACATACGTACCTGAATGATATGTAGTCATCTTGATTAGCAAAAGTGATCACCCTCTTGCTCTCTTCCTTGGGAACAGGGAATAAATATTTCATGACGTTTGACACCTAGAAGGTAAAATAGCAAAGCTGTTAAAGCTGCTGTGCCCAATAATAACCACACACACACACACGCGCGCACACGCGCACACACACACGCGCACACACACGCACACACGCACGCACTCGCCCAGTGCCTCTTACCCTCTGGCCCAGGCGCGAGGTGAAGTTGTGGAAGACCAGGTGGGGGTATGCCTCCGACATGGTGCCCAGGTCTGGGATGTCGTGTCTCATAACTACATTGCACAGTGTGAAATAGGCAGTGGGTCCGAACGGAAGGTGACACACAATCAGACCGTCTGTAAGGGAAACGGGGAGCCAGCAAATACACGTTACTGTCGTAAAGAGCAGGATCTGTGCTGGTGTACGTCTAGGAAACATTCGCCTCAACTATTATTTACTACTGTACCATATACATTGGGAGTCCGTGGTGGGGGCCATACATGACTAGGAATCTAGTTTGGTAAGAACACAATATGCAGCATCTCGCGAGCCTCGGTGTGTTTGGTAAGAGCACAATATGCAGCATCTCGCGAGCCTCTGGGTGTTTGGTAAGAGCACAATATGCAGCATCTCGCGAGCCTCGGGGTGTTTGGTAAGAGCACAATATGCAGCATCTCGTGAGCCTCGGGGTGTTTGGTAAGAGCACAATATGCAGCATCTCGCGAGCCTCGGTGTGTTTGGTAAGAGCACAATATGCAGCATCTCGTGAGCCTCGGGGTGTTTGGTAAGAACACAATATGCAGCATCTCGCGAGCCTCGGGGTGTTTGGTAAGAGCACAATATGCAGCATCTCGCGAGCCTCGGGGTGTTTGGTAAGAGCACAATATGCAGCATCTCGCGAGCCTCTGGGTGTTTGGTAAGAGCACAATATGCAGCATCTCGCGAGCCTCTGGGTGTTTGGTAAGAGCACAATATGCAGCATCTCGCGATCCTCGGGGTGTTTGGTAAGAGCACAATATGCAGCATCTCGCGAGCCTCGGTGTGTTTGGTAAGAGCACAATATGCAGCATCTCGCGATCCTCGGGGTGTTTGGTAAGAGCACAATATGCAGCATCTCGCGAGCCTCTGGGTGTTTGGTAAGAGCACAATATGCAGCATCTCGCGATCCTCGGGGTGTTTGGTAAGAGCACAATATGCAGCATCTCGCGAGCCTCGGTGTGTTTGGTAAGAGCACAATATGCAGCATCTCGCGATCCTCGGGGTGTTTGGTAAGAGCACAATATGCAGCATCTCGCGAGCCTCGGGGTGTTTGGTAAGAGCACAATATGCAGCATCTCGCGAGCCTCGGTGTGTTTGGTAAGAGCACAATATGCAGCATCTCGCGAGCCTCGTGGTGTTTGGTAAGAGCACAATATGCAGCATCTCGCGAGCCTCGGTGTGTTTGGTAAGAGCACAATATGCAGCATCTCGCGAGCCTCGGTGTGTTTGGTAAGAGCACAATATGCAGCATCTCGCGAGCCTCGGGGTGTTTGGTAAGAGCACAATATGCAGCATCTCGCGAGCCTCGGGGTGTTTGGTAAGAGCACAATATGCAGCATCTCGCGAGCCTCGGTGTGTTTGGTAAGAGCACAATATGCAGCATCTCGCGAGCCTCGGGGTGTTTGGTAAGAGCACAATATGCAGCATCTCGCGATCCTCGGGGTGTTTGGTAAGAGCACAATATGCAGCATCTCGCGAGCCTCGGGGTGTTTGGAAGCTACAGATGAAGTAAAAGCCGTTCTCACTGACCTGGCATTCCTCTGTGCTCGTGTACAATCAGGAGGTCAGTGACCTCATTGGCCTTGCACGCCTGCACCAGCGCTCCCATTTCATGTTTGCCTCTGTTCATACGCTGAGCGTTGGGGAAAACTAGCTTCATTTCCTGAGGGTGGCAGAGGGGCAGCGTTTCAGTCACTTAAAGAACGCACAGTAACAGCCCCCAAAACCAAGAATGAAATGCGCATACCTTGGCAAACATCTTCAGGCGCGAGCTGGGGTCCCTCGATGTTGTAATCATGATTTTGGGGTCTTCCACACCAGCCCACTTGTATTCATCATCCACGTGAGAGGATACACCTGTGGGAGTGTACAGAAATACAACGGACCCTCTTATAATAACAGATATAAAGCTGCAGGATATCTGGACGCATTCACCCTGCTTCCATAGACAAATATAACTTCATGCAGCTCCTTGGAGTTATTACTGTAAGAAATTCCAGCAGGTCCATGAAGAGACGCTTTTACCCTCTTATCCACTTTGTGTCAGGCGCATTGTTTTACTCTACAGCTCCATACTGTTACTGGATCTGTGCCTCCCAGTCAGGCAGTACCTACTGTACCCATTGCCTTCCTGTGAGCTGGAGTCCAGACTGAAGCCAGAGCTCCCCACTAATCCCACAGAGGGAACCCCTGCCAGAGATCTTACTGCCTCACTTCTGCAGGGAGGCCATCGTTCTCTCCAAGCGGCTTCATGTGTATGACATGTGAGTGCCTGAGCTACTCTGCATGGATGCGCGCGCGTGTGTGTGATTGTGCATGGATACCCGCGTGTGTGTGTGTGTGTGATTGTGCATGGATACCCGCGTGTGTGTGTGATTGTGCATGGATACCCGCGTGTGTGTGTGTGATTGTGCATGGATACCCGCGTGTGTGTGTGATTGTGCATGGATACCCGCGTGTGTGTGTGTGATTGTGCATGGATACCCGCGTGTGTGTGTGTGATTGTGCATGGATACCCGCGTGTGTGTGTGTGATTGTGCATGGATACCCGCGTGTGTGATTGTGCATGGATACCCGTGTGTGTGATTGTGCATGGATACCCGCGTGTGTGTGTGTGATTGTGCATGGATACCCGCGTGTGTGTGTGATTGTGCATGGATACCCGCGTGTGTGTGTGATTGTGCATGGATACCCGTGTGTGTGTGTGTGATTGTGCATGGATACCCGCGTGTGTGTGATTGTGCATGGATACCCGCGCGTGTGTGTGATTGTGCATGGATACCCGCGCGTGTGTGTGATTGTGCATGGATACCCGTGTGTGCGTGCGATTGTGCATATAGATACCCGTGTGTGCGTGCGATTGTGCATATAGATACCCGTGTGTGCGTGCGATTGTGCATATAGATACCCGTGTGTGCGTGCGATTGTGCATATAGATACCCGTGTGTGCGTGCGATTGTGCATAGATACCCGTGTGTGTGCGCGATTGTGCATATAGATACCCGTGTGTGCGATTGTGCATATAGATACCCGTGTGTGCGATTGTGCATATAGATACCCGTGTGTGCAATTGTGCATATAGATACCCGTGTGTGTGATTGTGCATGGATACCCGTGTGTGTGTGTGATTGTGCATGGATACCCGTGTGTGTGTGTGATTGTGCATTGATACCCGTGTGTGTGTGAGTGTGCATATAGATACCCGTGTGTGCGATTGTGCATATAGATACCCGTGTGTGTGATTGTGCATGGATACCCGTGTGTGTGTGTGATTGTGCATGGATACCCGTGTGTGTGTGTGATTGTGCATTGATACCCGTGTGTGATTGTGCATGGATACCAGTGTGTGTGATTGTGCATGGATACCCGTGTGTGTGTGTGATTGTGCATGGATACCCGTGTGTGTGTGATTGTGCATATAGATACCCGTGTGTGCGATTGTGCATGGATAACCGTGTGTGCGATTGTGTATGGATACCCGTGTGTGCGATTGTGCATGGAAACCCTGGTGTGATTGCGCATTGATGCCTATATGTATCTGTGTGTGTGTGCGATTGTGCATGGATACCCGTGTGTGTGTGCGATTGTGCATGGATACCAGTGTGTGTGTGTGATTGTGCATGGATACCCGTGTGTGTATGATTGTGCATATAGATACCCGTGTGCGCGATTGTGCATGGATACCAGTGTGTGTGATTGTGCATGGATACCCGTGTGTGTGATTGTGCATGGATACCCGTGTGTGTGTGATTGTGCATATAGATACCCGTGTGTGCGATTGTGCATGGATACCGTGTGTGCGATTGTGCATGGATACCCGTGTGTGCGATTGTGCATGGATACCCGTGTGTGCGATTGTGCATGGATACCCTGGTGTGATTGCGCATTGATGCCTATATGTATCTGTGTGTGTGTGATTGTGCATGGATACCCGTGTGTGCGATTGTGCATGGATACCCGTGTGTGCGATTGTGCATGGATACCCGTGTGTGTGATTGTGCATATAGATACCCGTGTGTGCGATTGTGCATATAGATACCCGTGTGTGATTGCGCATTGATGCCTATATGTATCTGTGTGTGTGCGATTGTGCATGGATACCCGTGTGTGCGATTGTGCATGGATACCCGTGTGTGTGATTGTGCATATAGATACCCGTGTGTGTGATTGTGCATATAGATACCCGTGTGTGTGATTGTGCATATAGATACCCGTGTGTGTGATTGTGCATATAGATACCCGTGTGTGTGATTGTGCATATAGATACCCGTGTGTGCGATTGTGCATATAGATACCCGTGTGCGATTGTGCATTGATGCCTATATGTATCTGTGTGTGTGCGATTGTGCATATAGATACCCGTGTGCGATTGTGCATATAGATACCCGTGTGTGATTGCGCATTGATGCCTATATGTATCTGTGTGTATGTACAGACAAGCTTCTTACTGATAAAGACTGCACCCTGTGGGGTGTCATTCAGTTTAGTGCCCTAGGAAGGCGCTCGCTGGCATGGAAGTTGCATTCTGCATGTAGGAAGGGGACGCGGCGGCGGACGGAAGAGAATGTGCCCGCAGTAGCTGCGCCAAAATGGCCTCCAAGAGTCGTCAATCCTATAAGCTTCAAAAAGGTGCCTGGAAATATTATTTTAATGTTGGAAACTACAACTCAAGGGTCGTACAGTAGAAACAAGACCAGTTCCTGTTATCACATACACTGCATCGAACGCAGAATATTAATTAACAGCCCACGTGAACCTTCCATATACACCCAGCACTACTCTGCTGCTCCCTACCAAGGAAAGAACTGAAATCCAGAGGAAACCCCTGGGCCCTCACCTTCACCGCCCTCATCGTCAAACTCGATGAGCTTCTGCAAGGAGAGGGCTTCCCTTCGGACCTCTGTGGGAATAAGTCTGTTTTCTGTGTGGGGAGAGAAGGCAATGAGATCGCAGAATAAAGCGCACGGCCACAGCCGTCCTACGTGTGTGCCTTATATACGATATAAAACACCCGTATATACTAGCAGCGCTTTGCCACGGAATAAATAACTGCGCACCTTCCAACGCTCGCTTCAGCTTCTGCTTCTTGTCCTCGATGCGGTGTAGTTTGGCCTCCTGAGCCTTCTTGTACAGGTATTCCCGGCGGAGACGAGCCTCCCGACGCAGCTGCGGGGGGGACAGACCCATTACAGACTGAAACCCCCGTGTGCCGGCCGACAAAGCCACGGATTCCCGTTAAACATGCACAGGAGGCTCCGCCATGAATGTGCGCAGCTTATTGTACATAACGCCAGCGATAGGGCTCATGCAGGTCTTTAGGGTACGTGAGGCTACATTGAGGCACTCAATAGGTTAGCTTTCCCCAAACTGATTTATTTCAAAGGGAACTACCAATTATTTGTCTTCAAACAACTGATTAACTTTGCAGGTCTAACCCTAACCCTGACCCTGACCCTAACCCTGACCATAACCCTGACCCTAACCCTGACCCTAACCCTGACCATAACCCTGACCATAACCATAACCCTGACCATAACCCTGACCCTAACCCTGACCATAACCCTGACCATAACCCCAACCATAACCCTGACCATAACCCTAACCCTGACCAAAACCCTAACCCTGACCATAACCCTGACCCTGTACAGTTTAAATACAGCTTCTATTAAAAGCTAAATCTATTGGAATAGACCAGCAGACCCAACACGTGGCACATACAGCCACTTACACTGTCACTGTGGGATAGACCAGCAGACCCAACACGTGGCACATACAGCCACTTACACTGTCACTGTGGGATAGACCAGCAGACCCAACACGTGGCACATACAGCCACTTACACTGTCACTGTGGGATAGACCAGCAGACCCAACACGTGGCACATACAGCCACTTACACTGTCACTGTGGGATAGACCAGCAGACCCAACACGTGGCACATACAGCCACTTACACTGTCACTGTGGGATAGACCAGCAGAACCAACACGTGGCACATACAGCCAGTTACACTGTCACTGTGAGCCGGACCAGCAGACCCCCCCAACACGTGGCACATACAGCCAGTTACACTGTCACTGTGGGACAGACCAGCAGACCCCCCAACACGTGGCACATACAGCCACTTACACTGTGATTGTTACAGTGTGGGATAGACCAGCAGACACCCCAACATGTGGCACATACACCCACTTACACTGTGATTGTTACAGTGTGGGATAGACCAGCAGACACCCCAACACGTGGCACATACAGCCACTTACACTGTCACTGTGGGATAGACCAGCAGACCCCCAACACGTGGCACATACAGCCACTTACACGGTCAGTGTGGGATAGACCAGCAGACCCCCAACACGTGGCACATACAGCCACTTACACGGTCACTGTGGGATAGACCAGCAGAAAAACACGTGACGTGTCTGTATATTTATATACACACATGAGAAGTGGTATTAACCCCTCCTAACCCGCTGAGCATTCGCAGGCAGGAGATGGGGCAGCTGCAGGGCCTGGCCTCTGTATATGGGGCCGGTATGGCCCGGGCCTGGCCTCTGTATATGGGGCCGGTATGGCCCGGGCCTGGCCTCTGTATATGGGGCCGGTATGGCCCGGGCCTGGCCTCTGTATATGGGGCCGGTATGGCCCGGGCCTGGCCTCTGTATATGGGGCCGGTATGGCCCGGGCCTGGCCTCTGTATATGGGGCCGGTATGGCCCGGGCCTGGCCTCTGTATATGGGGCCGGTATGGCCCGGGCCTGGCCTCTGTATATGGGGCCGGTATGGCCCGGGCCTGGCCTCTGTATATGGGGCCGGTATGGCCCGGGCCTGGCCTCTGTATATGGGGCCGGTATGGCCCGGGCCTGGCCTCTGTATATGGGGCCGGTATGGCCCGGGCCTGGCCTCTGTATATGGGGCCGGTATGACCCGGGCCTGGCCTCTGTATATGGGGCCGGTATGGCCCGGGCCTGGCCTCTGTATATGGGGCCGGTATGGCCCGGGCCTGGCCTCTGTATATGGGGCCGGTATGGCCCGGGCCTGGCCTCTGTATATGGGGCCGGTATGGCCCGGGCCTGGCCTCTGTATATGGGGCCGGTATGGCCCGGGCCTGGCCTCTGTATATGGGGCCGGTATGGCCCGGGCCTGGCCTCTGTATATGGGGCCGGTATGGCCCGGGCCTGGCCTCTGTATATGGGGCCGGTATGGCCCGGGCCTGGCCTCTGTATATGGGGCCGGTATGGCCCGGGCCTGGCCTCTGTATATGGGGCCGGTATGGCCCGGGCCTGGCCTCTGTATATGGGGCCGGTATGGCCCGGGCCTGGCCTCTGTATATGGGGCCGGTATGGCCCGGGCCTGGCCTCTGTATATGGGGCCGGTATGGCCCGGGCCTGGCCTCTGTATATGGGGCCGGTATGGCCCGGGCCTGGCCTCTGTATATGGGGCCGGGGGGCAGGGTCTGATCCGGGTATAAGGAGCCGGTATGACCCGGGTATATGGAGCCGGGGGGCAGGGTCTGACCCGAGTATATGGAGCCGGGGACCCGGGTATATGGAGCCGGGGACCCGGGTATATGGAGCCGGGTATATGGAGCCGGTATGACCCGGGTATATGGAGCCGGGGACCCGGGTATATGGAGCCGGGTATATGGAGCCGGTATGACCCGGGTATATGGAGCCGGGGACCCGGGTATATGGAGCCGGTATGACCCGGGTATATGGAGCCGGTATGACCCGGGTATATGGAGCCGGTATGACCCGGGTATATGGAGCCGGGGACCCGGGTATATGGAGCCGGGGACCCGGGTATATGGAGCCGGGGAGCCGGGGACCCGGGTATATGGAGCCGGGGAGCCGGGGACCCGGGTATATGGAGCCGGGGACCCGGGTATATGGAGCCGGGGGGCAGGGTCTGACCCGGGTATAAGGAGCCGGGGAGCAGGGTCTGACCCGGGTATACGGAGCCGGGGTGTGCCCGGGTATACGGAGCCGGGGTGTGCCCGGGTATACGGAGCCGGGGTGTGCCCGGGTATACGGAACCGGTATGACCCGGGTATACGGAGCCGGGGTGTGCCCGGGTATACGGAGCCGGGGTGTGCCCGGGTATACGGAGCCGGGGTGTGCCCGGGTATACGGAGCCGGGGTGTGCCCGGGTATACGGAGCCGGGGTGTGCCCGGGTATACGGAACCGGTATGACCCGGGTATACGGAGCCGGGGTGGACCCGGGTATACGGAGCCGGGGTGTGCCCGGGTATACGGAGCCGGGGGCCGGTACAAACTCACCATGCTGCTGCAGCTTCCTCGCCTCCTCACGCGGAAATCTCTAACCTCACGCTAACGCTGATTGGCTGGAGCGGCTTGACCAATCGCCGCCTTGCCCGTAGCAGAGATGGCGGCCGAGGCGTAAAGCCACGCCCACACCGGAAACGACCGGAAGATTGAAACGCAACTGTAAGTGGGCGGAGCTTCCGTGTGGGGAAGGTCACGTGGTTCGTGTCTACTGGTTTGAAGAGCTGCTCTGGTATGGAGCGAATGGGTTAAAGTGTGTGTGTGTGTGTGTCTGTGTGTGTGTGTGTGTGTGTCTGTGTCTGTGTCTGTGTCTGTGACTGTGTGTGTGTGTGTGTGTGTGTGTGTGTGTGTGTGTGTGTGACTGTGTGTGTGTGTGTCTGTGTGTGTGTCTGTGTGTGTGTCTGTGTGTGTGTGTGTGTGTGTGTGTGTGTGTGTGTGTGTCTGTGTGTGTGACTGTGTGTCTGTGTGTGTGTCTGTGTGTGTGACTGTGTGTCTGTGTGACTGTGTGTGTGTGTGACTGTGACTGTGTGTGTGTGTGTGTGATCACTGAGGAGGTAGTGGATGCATAGAACTTACTCAGCAGAGGTGGGTGCAAGTACAGAGAGTCAGTGCTGTGCCTGAGAAAGCAAAGCTTATATAAAGTATGTTCTCGTTGTGGCTGTGCCACCTCCTACACTCACTCTCTGTGCCACCTCCTACACTCACTCTCTCTCTCTGTGCCACCTCCTACACTCACTCTCTCTCTGTGCCACCTCCTACACTCACTCTCTGTGCCACCTCCTACACTCTCTCTCTGTGCCACCTCCTACACTCACTCTCTGTGCCACCTCCTACACTCACTCTCTGTGCCACCTCCTACACTCACTCTCTCTGTGCCACCTCCTACACTCACTCTCTGTGCCACCTCCTACACTCACTCTCTGTGCCACCTCCTACACTCACTCTCTCTCTCTCTGTGCCACCTCCTACACTCACTCTCTGTGCCACCTCCTACACTCACTCACTCTCTGTGCCACCTCCTACACTCACTCTCTGTGCCACCTCCTACACTCTCTCTCTGTGCCACCTCCTACACTCACTCTCTGTGCCACCTCCTACACTCACTCTCTCTGTGCCACCTCCTACACTCACTCTCTGTGCCACCTCCTACACTCACTCTCTCTGTGCCACCTCCTACACTCACTCTCTGTGCCACCTCCTACACTCACTCTCTGTGCCACCTCCTACACTCACTCTCTCTCTCTCTGTGCCACCTCCTACACTCACTCTCTGTGCCACCTCCTACACTCACTCTCTGTGCCACCTCCTACACTCACTCTCTGTGCCACCTCCTACACTCACTCTCTGTGCCACCTCCTACACTCTCTCTCTCTGTGCCACCTCCTACACTCACTCTCTCTGTGCCACCTCCTACACTCACTCTCTGTGCCACCTCCTACACTCACTCTCTGTGCCACCTCCTACACTCAATCTCTCTCTGTGCCACCTCCTACACTCACTCACTCTCTGTGCCACCTCCTACACTCACTCTCTGTGCCACCTCCTACACTCTCTCTCTCTGTGCCACCTCCTACACTCTCTCTCTGTGCCACCTCCTACACTCACTCTCTGTGCCACCTCCTACACTCACTCTGTGTGCCACCTCCTACACTCACTCTCTCTGTGCCACCTCCTACACTCACTCTCTCTGTGCCACCTACACTCACTCTCTGTGCCACCTCCTACACTCACTCTCTGTGCCACCTCCTACACTCAATCTCTCTCTGTGCCACCTCCTACACTCACTCTCTGTGCCACCTCCTACACTCACTCTCTGTGCCACCTCCTACACTCTCTCTCTGTGCCACCTCCTACACTCACTCTCTCTCTGTGCCACCTCCTACACTCACTCTCTGTGCCACCTCCTACACTCACTCTCTGTGCCACCTCCTACACTCACTCTCTCTCTGTGCCACCTCCTACACTCACTCTCTGTGCCACCTCCTACACTCACTCTCTGTGCCACCTCCTACACTCACTCTCTGTGCCACCTCCTACACTCTCTCTCTGTGCCACCTCCTACACTCACTCTCTGTGCCACCTCCTACACTCAATCTCTCTCTGTGCCACCTCCTACACTCACTCTCTGTGCCACCTCCTACACTCTCTCTCTGTGCCACCTCCTACACTCACTCTCTGTGCCACCTCCTACACTCACTCTCTGTGCCACCTCCTACACTCACTCTCTGTGCCACCTCCTACACTCTCTCTCACTCTCTGTGCCACCTCCTACACTCACTCTCTCTGTGCCACCTCCTACACACACTCTCTGTGCCACCTCCTACACTCAATCTCTCTCTGTGCCACCTCCTACACTCACTCTCACTCTCTGTGCCACCTCCTACACTCACTCTCTCTGTGCCACCTCCTACACACACTCTCTGTGCCACCTCCTACACTCAATCTCTCTCTGTGCCACCTCCTACACTCACTCTCTCTGTGCCACCTCCTACACTCACTCTCTCTCTCTCTGTGCCACCTCCTACACTCACTCTCTGTGCCACCTCCTACACTCACTCTCTGTGCCACCTCCTACACTCTCTCTCTGTGCCACCTCCTACACTCACTCTCTCTGTGCCACCTCCTACACTCACTCTCTCTGTGCCACCTCCTACACTCACTCTCTCTGTGCCACCTCCTACACTCACTCTCTCTCTCTCTGTGCCACCTCCTACACTCACTCTCTGTGCCACCTCCTACACTCACTCTCTGTGCCACCTCCTACACTCTCTCTCTCTGTGCCACCTCCTACACTCTCTCTCTCTGTGCCACCTCCTACACTCACTCTCTCTGTGCCACCTCCTACACTCACTCTCTGTGTGCCACCTCCTACACTCACTCTCTGTGCCACCTCCTACACTCACTCTCTCTGTGCCACCTCCTACACTCACTCTCTCTGTGCCACCTCCTACACTCACTCTCTGTGCCACCTCCTACACTCACTCTCTGTGCCACCTCCTACACTCACTCTCTGTGCCACCTCCTACACTCACTCTCTGTGCCACCTCCTACACTCACTCTCTCTGTGCCACCTCCTACACTCACTCTCTGTGCCACCTCCTACACTCACTCTCTGTGCCACCTCCTACACTCAATCTCTCTCTGTGCCACCTCCTACACTCACTCACTCTCTGTGCCACCTCCTACACTCACTCTCTGTGCCACCTCCTACACTCACTCTCTGTGCCACCTCCTACACTCTCTCTCTCTGTGCCACCTCCTACACTCTCTCTCTGTGCCACCTCCTACACTCACTCTCTGTGCCACCTCCTACACTCACTCTCTCTGTGCCACCTCCTACACTCACTCTCTCTGTGCCACCTACACTCACTCTCTGTGCCACCTCCTACACTCACTCTCTCTGTGCCACCTCCTACACTCACTCTCTGTGCCACCTCCTACACTCACTCTCTGTCTCTGTGCCACCTCCTACACTCACTCTCTGTGCCACCTCCTACACTCAATCTCTCTCTGTGCCACCTCCTACACTCACTCTCTGTGCCACCTCCTACACTCACTCTCTGTGCCACCTCCTACACTCTCTCTCTGTGCCACCTCCTACACTCACTCTCTCTCTGTGCCACCTCCTACACTCACTCACTCTCTGTGCCACCTCCTACACTCACTCTCTGTGCCACCTCCTACACTCACTCTCTCTCTGTGCCACCTCCTACACTCACTCTCTCTCTGTGCCACCTCCTACACTCACTCTCTCTCTGTGCCACCTCCTACACTCACTCTCTCTCTGTGCCACCTCCTACACTCACTCTCTCTCTGTGCCACCTCCTACACTCA
Organism: Ascaphus truei; assembly: GCF_040206685.1. NCBI lineage: Eukaryota > Metazoa > Chordata > Amphibia > Anura > Ascaphidae > Ascaphus > Ascaphus truei. The sequence continues at coordinate 3,435 of NW_027454171.1, read as the reverse complement.
CTCTCTGTGCCACCTCCTACACTCACTCTGTGTGCCACCTCCTACACTCACTCTCTCTCTCTGTGCCACCTCCTACACTCACTCACTCTCTGTGCCACCTCCTACACTCACTCTCTGTGCCACCTCCTACACTCACTCACTCTCTGTGCCACCTCCTACACTCACTCTCTGTGCCACCTCCTACACTCACTCTCTGTGCCACCTCCTACACTCACTCACTCTCTGTGCCACCTCCTACACTCACTCTCTGTGCCACCTCCTACACTCACTCTCTCTGTGCCACCTCCTACACTCACTCTCTGTGCCACCTCCTACACTCACTCTCTGTGCCACCTCCTACACTCACTCTCTGTGCCACCTCCTACACTCACTCTCTGTGCCACCTCCTGACACTCTCTCTCTGTGCCACCTCCTACACTCAATCTCTCTCTGTGCCACCTCCTACACTCACTCTCTCTCTGTGCCACCTCCTACACTCACTCTCTCTCTCTGTGCCACCTCCTACACTCACTCTCTCTCTGTGCCACCTCCTACACTCACTCTCTGTGCCACCTCCTACACTCACTCACTCTCTGTGCCACCTCCTACACTCACTCTCTGTGCCACCTCCTACACTCACTCTCTGTGCCACCTCCTACACTCTCTCTCTCTGTGCCACCTCCTACACTCACTCTCTGTGCCACCTCCTACACTCACTCTCTGTGCCACCTCCTACACTCACTCTCTGTGCCACCTCCTACACTCACTCTCTGTGCCACCTCCTACACTCACTCTCTGTGCCACCTCCTACACTCTCTCTCTCTGTGCCACCTCCTACACTCACTCTCTGTGCCACCTCCTACACTCACTCTCTGTCTCTGTGCCACCTCCTACACTCACTCTCTGTGCCACCTCCTACACTCACTCTCTCTGTGCCACCTCCTACACTCACTCTCTGTGCCACCTCCTACACTCACTCTCTCTGTGCCACCTCCTACACTCACTCTCTGTGCCACCTCCTACACTCACTCTCTCTGTGCCACCTCTTACACTCACTCTCTGTGCCACCTCCTACACTCTCTCTCTCTGTGCCACCTCCTACACTCACTCTCTCTGTGACACATCCTACACTCACTCTCTCTGTGCCACCTCCTACACTCACTCTCTCTGTGCCACCTCCTACACTCACTCTCTGTGCCACCTCCTACACTCACTCTCTGTGCCACCTCCTACACTCACTCACTCTCTGTGCCACCTCCTACACTCACTCTCTCTGTGCCACCTCCTACACTCACTCTCTCTGTGCCACCTCCTACACTCACTCTCTCTGTGCCACCTACACTCACTCTCTGTGCCACCTCCTACACTCAATCTCTCTCTGTGCCACCTCCTACACTCACTCACTCTCTGTGCCACCTCCTACACTCACTCTCTGTGCCACCTCCTACACTCAATCTCTCTCTGTGCCACCTCCTACACTCACTCTCTGTGCCACCTCCTACACTCACTCACTCTCTGTGCCACCTCCTACACTCACTCTCTCTCTGTGCCACCTCCTACACTCACTCTCTCTCTGTGCCACCTCCTACACTCACTCTCTCTGTGCCACCTCCTACACTCACTCTCTCTCTGTGCCACCTCCTACACTCACTCACTCTCTGTGCCACCTCCTACACTCACTCTCTCTCTGTGCCACCTCCTACACTCACTCTCTCTCTGTGCCACCTCCTACACTCACTCACTCTCTGTGCCACCTCCTACACTCACTCTCTGTGCCACCTCCTACACTCAATCTCTCTCTGTGCCACCTCCTACACTCACTCACTCTCTGTGCCACCTCCTACACTCACTCACTCTCTGTGCCACCTCCTACACTCACTCTCTCTCTGTGCCACCTCCTACACTCAATCTCTCTCTGTGCCACCTCCTACACTCACTCTCTCTGTGCCACCTCCTACACTCACTCTCTGTGCCACCTCCTACACTCACTCTCTGTGCCACCTCCTACACTCACTCTCTGTGCCACCTCCTACACTCACTCTCTCTGTGCCACCTCCTACACTCTCTCTCTGTGCCACCTCCTACACTCACTCTCTGTGCCACCTCCTACACTCACTCTCTCTGTGCCACCTCCTACACTCACTCTCTCTCTGTGCCACCTCCTACACTCACTCTCTCTCTCTCTGTGTGTGCCCATGGAAGCCGGGCTCTCTGGCGTGTGGCCCCTGGCTGCAGGATGGCGCTGGCCCCAGCAGAGGAGAAGCTCGCCCAGGCGTGCGAGAGTCTGGATCACCTGGCGCTGCAGCTTATGACTGACCTAGAAACCCTACAGGAGAAGAGAGAGGCCCTCAACGGGCTCATCGAGAAGGTCAGACTGCCGGACACATGCTGGGGATCAGGGACCCCAAACCTGCCCCCCACCCCCCACCCTGCAGTCATTAAATACATCTCCCCCTTCATGAAATCCCACACAGTATGTTCCTGCGCGCCGAATCCTAAACTTCATTCGCCACGAGTCACACGTAATGGCAATGCCTATAATATTATAATAATAATAATAATAATAATACAATGACAAATAAGAGAACTCATACAATTTCATATAAGGTATTTGTCATTACAACAATCACCCACAAACTGTTCAACATAATTGCTATGCTGTTGGAGCTAGTAAACGTGTGTGTGTGTATGTATGTGTGTATGTGTGTGTGTGTGTGTATATATATATATATATATATTCTTTCTGCAGGGCTGGCTCTCCCTCTCCCAGTCGCGATACTCCATGGGGAATAAGTGCGTGTCCTCTCTGCAGTATGGACAGGACATGGTGCCGTCAGCGTTGGTCCATGATAGGTGAGTCGTGTGCGTGTGCCTCACATGTCTTCTACCGGCACACACAGGAGTTCTTGTTCCTTAAGTATGTTCACCACCTGCCATCCTCTGAAATGTTTTATATGTTGTAAGCACAGAGAAGTCGCAGAGCCCGCGGTGCATGAAGATCCAGATTAGGCTGTCACCTCTTTAAGTCACTGGATTGCTGACCTGGGTTATTGGTATAATTGACTTGTTGCCTGTCTCTCCCCCCCCCCCCCCCCCCCCCCACCCCCTGTACCCCCACGTGGGACAGTGCTGCTCAGAACGGGGGCACACAGTTTCATATCGAGCGCAGAGAAAGTGAGAAGAGAGAGGAGCCCCCCGAAGTGGAAGAGATCAGAGCTGCAGAGCAAGGTGTGTGTGACGTCTGCTGTGTGTGTGTGACGTCTGCTGTGTGTGTGTGACGTCTGCTGTGTGTGTGTGACGTCTGCTGTGTGTGTGTGAGTCTGCTGTGTGTGTGTGACGTCTGCTGTGTGTGTGTGACGTCTGCTGTGTGTGTGTGACGTCTGCTGTGGTGTCTTTACACGTGTTTAGTTATTAGTGTTGTAGTCCAGGGGAGGGGAGCGCAGATATATGAGTACA